>NC_134360.1:211236498-211289686 GCF_048569485.1 Anomaloglossus baeobatrachus | reverse complement strand
ACAGCAAGCAAGGGTTACTCCAAGCGGAGTCTCCCTTTTTTCCAAAAATTGGGCCACACAGACACCCACCCCATCAGTGGCAGCACTTGGGCCCTAGTTGCAAACAGGATGTTTTGATTTGCATCAAGCACATTCAAAAATACGCTATTCTTAGCCGTCCCCAGGATGACACCGGGGTAGGTAGCAAAGTCTTTCCTGATCCCAGCTCTGTTCATCTTGGCTTCTTTTAAAAACACAGCAAGCAAGGGTTACTCCAAGCGGAGTCTCCCTTTTTTCCAAAAATTGGGCCACACAGACACCCACCCCATCAGTGGCAGCACTTGGGCCCTAGTTGCAAACAGGATGTTTTGATTTGCATCAAGCACATTCCAAATCCACAAGCATTTACTCTCCCCAGGATGACACAGGGGTAGTAAATTCCTTCTGGATCCATGACTTGTTCATTTTGATGAACGTCAGTCTGTCCACATTGTCACTGGACAGACGCGTGCGCTTATCTGTCAGCACACACCCAGCAGCACTGAATACACGTTCAGAGACAACGCTGGCAGCTGGACACGACAAAATCTCCAAGGCGTAAGTTGCGAGCTCTGGCCATTTTTGTAGGTTTGAAGCCCAAAAGGAGCAAGGCTCCAGTTGCACAGTCATGGCATCGATGTTCATTTGGAGATACTCCTGTATCATCCTCTCCAGCCGTTGACTATGTGTCAGACTTGTTGTCTCTGGTGGCCTTGCAAAAGAGGGTCTAAAAAAATTATGAAAAGATTCCATAAAATTGCTGTTACCGGCACCAGAAAAGGTCCTACTGGTACGGGTAGACTGTTGAAGATGACGAGACCGTCCCATGTTTGTCAAGTTACAACTGGGAGATTCACTCCCTGCACCTGCACGGTTGTTTGGTGGAAAAGCCGAGCTAAGATCTAGTAACAGCTTCTGCTGATACTCCTGCATACGTGCGTCCCTTTCTATGGCTGGAATTATGTCACAAAATTTGGACTTGTACCGGGGATCTAATAGTGTGGCAATCCAGTAGTCATCATCACTTCTAATTTTGACAATACGACTGTCATGTTGGAGGTAGTGCAACAAAAAGGCACTCATGTGTCTTGCGCAGCCATGCGGACCAAGTCCATGCTGTGTTTGTGGCATAGAGGTGCTACCCGTTCTTTCTTCCTCTGACATCTGACCCCAACCTCTTTCAACTGAAATTTGACCAAGGTCTCCCTCATCCGCTGAGTCTTCCATGTCCATGGACAGTTCGTCCTCCATTTCTTCATGTTCTCCTGCACCTTGCTCAACATTTCGCCTGCTACTATGCGCCCTTGTCGATCCCTGTCCCCCATGGTCCCATGCCTGCTGCGTTGGTGATGATGAACGTCTGGACCTTCGTGATGTTGTTGTCCCTTGCGCATATGAATCCTCCTGTAGTTCCTCCCCTTCATGTTGTCCCACCCCCTGACTCCGAATAGTGTTTAGCGTGTGCTCCAGCATGTAAATGACTGGAATCGTCATGCTGATAATGGCATTGTCAGAGCTAAACATATTCGTCGCCATGTCGAAACTGTGCAGAAGGGTGCATAGGTCCTTGATCTGAGACCACTCCATCAGGGTGATCTGCCCCACCTCTGCATCTCGTTGGCCCAGGCTATACGTCATGACGTATTGCACCAGGGCTCTGCGGTGCTGCCACAGTCGCTGTAACATGTGGAGAGTTGAATTCCAGCGTGTCGCCACATCGCATTTCAGGCGATGAACCGGCAGGCCGAAAGACTTCTGGAGCGATGCAAGTCGCTCTGCTGCGGCGCTTGAACGGCGGAAGTGAGCTGACAGTTTTCGTGCCCTGTTCAGAAGGCCATCTAGGCCGGGATAGTGTGTTAAAAATTGCTGCACGACAAGGTTCAACACGTGAGCCATACAAGGTACGTGTGTCACCTTGCCCAGGCGAAGTGCCGCACCCAGGTTTGCAGCATTGTCGCACACGGCCTTACCAGGCTGCAGTTTGAGTGGAGACAACCATTTATTAAACTCGGACCGCAAAGCTGACCACAACTCCTCAGCTGTGTGACTCTTATTACCAAGACATGTCAAGCTAAAGACCGCCTGATGCCGTTGCGCTCTGCTGCCAGCATAGTAATGAGGGGTGCGTGATTCCTTCTGCGCAGTGAGAACGCTGGTGGCCTGACCAGGCAGGCTTGGGGCGGAGGTGGAGGACCCAGATGAGGTGGAGGATGCAGAAGCAGTGGCGGAACTTGGACAGACAGAGGATTGACACACAAGTCGTGGGGACGGCAAGACTTGTGCAGCAGACCCTTCACCATCTATCACCATAGTTACCCAGTGCCCAGTCAGCGACATGTAACGTCCCTGTCCATGCTTACTGGTCCAAGTATCGGTGGTGAAATGCACCCGTTCACACACAGAGTTTCTCAAGGAAGCGGTGATGTTGTGTGCGACATGCTGGTGTAGCGCGGGCACACCTTTCTTAGAGAAGTAGTGGCGACTAGGCATCTGGTACTGGGGCACAGCGACAGACATAAGGTCTCTAAAATCCTGTGTGTCCACTAGGCGGAAAGGCAGCATTTCGGTAGCCAACAGCTTACAGAGGGATAGAGTCAACCTCTTAGCTTTGTCATGGGTCGGAGGAAGTGGCCTTTTATTTGACCACATCTGAGGGACAGAGATCTGGCTGCTGTGTGTAGACGGTGTTGAGTAGGGTGTCCCTTGAAAAATGCAGGTTTGTGAGGAAAGTGCAGGCGGAGACATGATGTTGCCTTCATCCAACGTTGGTGCTATCGATGTCTGAGAGAGCTGTACACACTCACTTGTTTCCCCTTCCAAACCAACTGACGACCTTACAAGCAAACTGCCTGTTGCGGTTACAGTGGTGGAAGTTTTGCGTGGAAAAACAGGTGTGGCAGCTGTCCCCACAGTCCTAGAAGATGAAGAGCGCGCGGATGCAGTGGAAGGGGCGGGCGGTGGATGGTTCGCTCCGCTAGGCCGCATTGCAGCACGGTGAGCTTCCCACCGGGACTTATGATATTTATTCATGTGACGATTCATGGAAGAAGTTGTCAAACTGCTGAGCTTTTGACCTCTACTAAGAGAATCATGACAAATGTTACATATCACATGAGTTGGGCGATCTTTTTCGATGTGAAAAAAGGACCAGGCTAGGCAAGGCTTAGAGGCCATGCGACCTGTTGATCCACCCCGAATAATGCTCATAGGCAGAGTGGTGGCTGAGGATGCAGTTGTAGACGTGCTACCAGTGCTCCGACTCTGTCCAGGAAGGCGCAAGGTAACTTCGTCGTCGGTTGCATCCTCCTCCACCGCCTCTGTTGACCTCCTCGAGTGCCTGACTGGGGGTTGACAGTAGGTGGGATCTAGAACGTCATCATCAATTGTTGTGTTTGCACTCCCCTCCCCCTCAGACCGAGCCTCTTCTTGCCCTGACGGAATATTTAAGTTGTCATCCCAATCGGGTATCTGCGTCTCATCTTCATCAGTATGTTCCTCATTGTCTATAACCACAGGTGTTACAGTTTGTGACAAAGGGTCAACATTATGCTCAGAAACTTGGTCCTCACGGCCTGAATCTGAGTCACAAAGGTTCTGGGCATCACTGCAGACCATTTCCTGTTCTGTACTCACTGTAGCTTGGGAGCAGACCTCTGATTCCCAGGCTATAGTGTGACTGAACAGCTCTGCAGACTCAGCCATCTCAGTTCCACCATACTGTGCAGGGCTGATGGAGACTTCAGAGCTGGGAGAAAGCAAGTTTGATTGGGATGACAACTCAGAGGACTGGTGTTTTTTGGATGCGGTACTTGAAGTGGCAGAGAGGGCACTTGTTGGACCACTTGAGATCCATTCAAGCATTTTCCTTTTTTGCCCATCATCTACCTTTGTTCCTGTTGTTCGTGTCCGTAACAAAGGGAGCACATCGGATTGTCCACGGTAAGTAGTAGACATCTTACTTTTGCTGGTAGATGGTCTATCTTCAGCAGATGATAATGGAGCTTTGCCACCTTCCCCACGGACAAAACCTTTTTTGCCTTTTCCACCACGCCTCTTCCCCTTTCCACCAGCATCTGTCATTTTGCCACTCATGTTGATTGCGACAAGATTGTGGACTGAAAATGTGGTAGTAAAAATTGAGAGGTGGTGAAGATTGCAGTGGTGGTCTAGCTTTATTAACAGCAGAATAATAAAGAATAAATATCCCTGACAATGCAACTTAGTTATAATTAGTTGGAGTGTGCAACGCAGGCAGACGTGCTGCAAATGTCTTTGCACTAGTGGGACTATAGCAAAGTCCAATAGCCACGTATAGGATGCCACTAGGTACACTGAGTGTTTGCTAGTATAATGGCTTGGTTAGAATGAGTTGTAGTGTGCAACGCAGGCAGACGCGCTCTGCAAATGTCTTTGCACTAGTGGGACTATAGCAAAGTCCAATAGCCACGTATAGGATGCCACTAGGTACACTGAGTGTTTGCTAGTATAATGGCTTGGTTAGAATGAGTTGTAGTGTGCAACGCAGGCAGACGCGCTCTGCAAATGTCTTTGCACTAGTGGGACTATAGCAAAGTCCAATAGCCACGTATAGGATGCCACTAGGTACACTGAGTGTTTGCTAGTATAATGGCTTGGTTAGAATGAGTTGTAGTGTGCAACGCAGGCAGACGCGCTCTGCAAATGTCTTTGCACTAGTGGGACTATAGCAAAGTCCAATAGCCACGTATAGGATGCCACTAGGTACACTGAGTGTTTGCTAGTATAATGGCTTGGTTAGAATGAGTTGTAGTGTGCAACGCAGGCAGACGCGCTCTGCAAATGTCTTTGCACTAGTGGGACTATAGCAAAGTCCAATAGCCACGTATAGGATGCCACTAGGTACACTGAGTGTTTGCTAGTATAATGGCTTGGTTAGAATGAGTTGTAGTGTGCAACGCAGGCAGACGCGCTCTGCAAATGTCTTTGCACTAGTGGGACTATAGCAAAGTCCAATAGCCACGTATAGGATGCCACTAGGTACACTGAGTGTTTGCTAGTATAATGGCTTGGTTAGAATGAGTTGTAGTGTGCAACGCAGGCAGACGCGCTCTGCAAATGTCTTTGCACTAGTGGGACTATAGCAAAGTCCAATAGCCACGTATAGGATGCCACTAGGTACACTGAGTGTTTGCTAGTATAATGGCTTGGTTAGAATGAGTTGTAGTGTGCAACGCAGGCAGACGCGCTCTGCAAATGTCTTTGCACTAGTGGGACTATAGCAAAGTCCAATAGCCACGTATAGGATGCCACTAGGTACACTGAGTGTTTGCTAGTATAATGGCTTGGTTAGAATGAGTTGTAGTGTGCAACGCAGGCAGACGCGCTCTGCAAATGTCTTTGCACTAGTGGGACTATAGCAAAGTCCAATAGCCACGTATAGGATGCCACTAGGTACACTGAGTGTTTGCTAGTATAATGGCTTGGTTAGAATGAGTTGTAGTGTGCAACGCAGGCAGACGCGCTCTGCAAATGTCTTTGCACTAGTGGGACTATAGCAAAGTCCAATAGCCACGTATAGGATGCCACTAGGTACACTGAGTGTTTGCTAGTATAATGGCTTGGTTAGAATGAGTTGTAGTGTGCAACGCAGGCAGACGCGCTCTGCAAATGTCTTTGCACTAGTGGGACTATAGCAAAGTCCAATAGCCACGTATAGGATGCCACTAGGTACACTGAGTGTTTGCTAGTATAATGGCTTGGTTAGAATGAGTTGTAGTGTGCAACGCAGGCAGACGCGCTCTGCAAATGTCTTTGCACTAGTGGGACTATAGCAAAGTCCAATAGCCACGTATAGGATGCCACTAGGTACACTGAGTGTTTGCTAGTATAATGGCTTGGTTAGAATGAGTTGTAGTGTGCAACGCAGGCAGACGCGCTCTGCAAATGTCTTTGCACTAGTGGGACTATAGCAAAGTCCAATAGCCACGTATAGGATGCCACTAGGTACACTGAGTGTTTGCTAGTATAATGGCTTGGTTAGAATGAGTTGTAGTGTGCAACGCAGGCAGACGCGCTCTGCAAATGTCTTTGCACTAGTGGGACTATAGCAAAGTCCAATAGCCACGTATAGGATGCCACTAGGTACACTGAGTGTTTGCTAGTATAATGGCTTGGTTAGAATGAGTTGTAGTGTGCAACGCAGGCAGACGCGCTCTGCAAATGTCTTTGCACTAGTGGGACTATAGCAAAGTCCAATAGCCACGTATAGGATGCCACTAGGTACACTGAGTGTTTGCTAGTATAATGGCTTGGTTAGAATGAGTTGTAGTGTGCAACGCAGGCAGACGCGCTCTGCAAATGTCTTTGCACTAGTGGGACTATAGCAAAGTCCAATAGCCACGTATAGGATGCCACTAGGTACACTGAGTGTTTGCTAGTATAATGGCTTGGTTAGAATGAGTTGTAGTGTGCAACGCAGGCAGACGCGCTCTGCAAATGTCTTTGCACTAGTGGGACTATAGCAAAGTCCAATAGCCACGTATAGGATGCCACTAGGTACACTGAGTGTTTGCTAGTATAATGGCTTGGTTAGAATGAGTTGTAGTGTGCAACGCAGGCAGACGCGCTCTGCAAATGTCTTTGCACTAGTGGGACTATAGCAAAGTCCAATAGCCACGTATAGGATGCCACTAGGTACACTGAGTGTTTGCTAGTATAATGGCTTGGTTAGAATGAGTTGTAGTGTGCAACGCAGGCAGACGCGCTCTGCAAATGTCTTTGCACTAGTGGGACTATAGCAAAGTCCAATAGCCACGTATAGGATGCCACTAGGTACACTGAGTGTTTGCTAGTATAATGGCTTGGTTAGAATGAGTTGTAGTGTGCAACGCAGGCAGACGCGCTCTGCAAATGTCTTTGCACTAGTGGGACTATAGCAAAGTCCAATAGCCACGTATAGGATGCCACTAGGTACACTGAGTGTTTGCTAGTATAATGGCTTGGTTAGAATGAGTTGTAGTGTGCAACGCAGGCAGACGCGCTCTGCAAATGTCTTTGCACTAGTGGGACTATAGCAAAGTCCAATAGCCACGTATAGGATGCCACTAGGTACACTGAGTGTTTGCTAGTATAATGGCTTGGTTAGAATGAGTTGTAGTGTGCAACGCAGGCAGACGCGCTCTGCAAATGTCTTTGCACTAGTGGGACTATAGCAAAGTCCAATAGCCACGTATAGGATGCCACTAGGTACACTGAGTGTTTGCTAGTATAATGGCTTGGTTAGAATGAGTTGTAGTGTGCAACGCAGGCAGACGCGCTCTGCAAATGTCTTTGCACTAGTGGGACTATAGCAAAGTCCAATAGCCACGTATAGGATGCCACTAGGTACACTGAGTGTTTGCTAGTATAATGGCTTGGTTAGAATGAGTTGTAGTGTGCAACGCAGGCAGACGCGCTCTGCAAATGTCTTTGCACTAGTGGGACTATAGCAAAGTCCAATAGCCACGTATAGGATGCCACTAGGTACACTGAGTGTTTGCTAGTATAATGGCTTGGTTAGAATGAGTTGTAGTGTGCAACGCAGGCAGACGCGCTCTGCAAATGTCTTTGCACTAGTGGGACTATAGCAAAGTCCAATAGCCACGTATAGGATGCCACTAGGTACACTGAGTGTTTGCTAGTATAATGGCTTGGTTAGAATGAGTTGTAGTGTGCAACGCAGGCAGACGCGCTCTGCAAATGTCTTTGCACTAGTGGGACTATAGCAAAGTCCAATAGCCACGTATAGGATGCCACTAGGTACACTGAGTGTTTGCTAGTATAATGGCTTGGTTAGAATGAGTTGTAGTGTGCAACGCAGGCAGACGCGCTCTGCAAATGTCTTTGCACTAGTGGGACTATAGCAAAGTCCAATAGCCACGTATAGGATGCCACTAGGTACACTGAGTGTTTGCTAGTATAATGGCTTGGTTAGAATGAGTTGTAGTGTGCAACGCAGGCAGACGCGCTCTGCAAATGTCTTTGCACTAGTGGGACTATAGCAAAGTCCAATAGCCACGTATAGGATGCCACTAGGTACACTGAGTGTTTGCTAGTATAATGGCTTGGTTAGAATGAGTTGTAGTGTGCAACGCAGGCAGACGCGCTCTGCAAATGTCTTTGCACTAGTGGGACTATAGCAAAGTCCAATAGCCACGTATAGGATGCCACTAGGTACACTGAGTGTTTGCTAGTATAATGGCTTGATTAGAATGAGTTGTAGTGTGCAACGCAGGCAGACGCGCTCTGCAAATGTCTTTGCACTAGTGGGACTATAGCAAAGTCCAATAGCCACGTATAGGATGCCACTAGGTACACTGAGTGTTTGCTAGTATAATGGCTTGGTTAGAATGAGTTGTAGTGTGCAACGCAGGCAGACGCGCTCTGCAAATGTCTTTGCACTAGTGGGACTATAGCAAAGTCCAATAGCCACGTATAGGATGCCACTAGGTACACTGAGTGTTTGCTAGTATAATGGCTTGGTTAGAATGAGTTGTAGTGTGCAACGCAGGCAGACGCGCTCTGCAAATGTCTTTGCACTAGTGGGACTATAGCAAAGTCCAATAGCCACGTATAGGATGCCACTAGGTACACTGAGTGTTTGCTAGTATAATGGCTTGGTTAGAATGAGTTGTAGTGTGCAACGCAGGCAGACGCGCTCTGCAAATGTCTTTGCACTAGTGGGACTATAGCAAAGTCCAATAGCCACGTATAGGATGCCACTAGGTACACTGAGTGTTTGCTAGTATAATGGCTTGGTTAGAATGAGTTGTAGTGTGCAACGCAGGCAGACGCGCTCTGCAAATGTCTTTGCACTAGTGGGACTATAGCAAAGTCCAATAGCCACGTATAGGATGCCACTAGGTACACTGAGTGTTTGCTAGTATAATGGCTTGGTTAGAATGAGTTGTAGTGTGCAACGCAGGCAGACGCGCTCTGCAAATGTCTTTGCACTAGTGGGACTATAGCAAAGTCCAATAGCCACGTATAGGATGCCACTAGGTACACTGAGTGTTTGCTAGTATAATGGCTTGGTTAGAATGAGTTGTAGTGTGCAACGCAGGCAGACGCGCTCTGCAAATGTCTTTGCACTAGTGGGACTATAGCAAAGTCCAATAGCCACGTATAGGATGCCACTAGGTACACTGAGTGTTTGCTAGTATAATGGCTTGGTTAGAATGAGTTGTAGTGTGCAACGCAGGCAGACGCGCTCTGCAAATGTCTTTGCACTAGTGGGACTATAGCAAAGTCCAATAGCCACGTATAGGATGCCACTAGGTACACTGAGTGTTTGCTAGTATAATGGCTTGGTTAGAATGAGTTGTAGTGTGCAACGCAGGCAGACGCGCTCTGCAAATGTCTTTGCACTAGTGGGACTATAGCAAAGTCCAATAGCCACGTATAGGATGCCACTAGGTACACTGAGTGTTTGCTAGTATAATGGCTTGGTTAGAATGAGTTGTAGTGTGCAACGCAGGCAGACGCGCTCTGCAAATGTCTTTGCACTAGTGGGACTATAGCAAAGTCCAATAGCCACGTATAGGATGCCACTAGGTACACTGAGTGTTTGCTAGTATAATGGCTTGGTTAGAATGAGTTGTAGTGTGCAACGCAGGCAGACGCGCTCTGCAAATGTCTTTGCACTAGTGGGACTATAGCAAAGTCCAATAGCCACGTATAGGATGCCACTAGGTACACTGAGTGTTTGCTAGTATAATGGCTTGGTTAGAATGAGTTGTAGTGTGCAACGCAGGCAGACGCGCTCTGCAAATGTCTTTGCACTAGTGGGACTATAGCAAAGTCCAATAGCCACGTATAGGATGCCACTAGATACACTGAGTGTTTGCTAGTATAATGGCTTGGTTAGAATGAGTTGTAGTGTGCAACGCAGGCAGACGCGCTCTGCAAATGTCTTTGCACTAGTGGGACTATAGCAAAGTCCAATAGCCACGTATAGGATGCCACTAGGTACACTGAGTGTTTGCTAGTATAATGGCTTGGTTAGAATGAGTTGTAGTGTGCAACGCAGGCAGACGCGCTCTGCAAATGTCTTTGCACTAGTGGGACTATAGCAAAGTCCAATAGCCACGTATAGGATGCCACTAGGTACACTGAGTGTTTGCTAGTATAATGGCTTGGTTAGAATGAGTTGTAGTGTGCAACGCAGGCAGACGCGCTCTGCAAATGTCTTTGCACTAGTGGGACTATAGCAAAGTCCAATAGCCACGTATAGGATGCCACTAGGTACACTGAGTGTTTGCTAGTATAATGGCTTGGTTAGAATGAGTTGTAGTGTGCAATGCAGGCAGACGCGCTCTGCAAATGTCTTTGCACTAGTGGGACTATAGCAAAGTCCAATAGCCACGTATAGGATGCCACTAGGTACACTGAGTGTTTGCTAGTATAATGGCTTAGTTATCAGTTGGAGTGTGCAGAGGACAAGAGGGTACAGTGGCAGGATTGTGGTGCTCTGGGTAGAGGAATGGAAGACTGCCTTTCTATTCCCTCCTAATGGTGAAATGCAGGTAGGAAATCCCTGACCTGGGCTACACAGACGCTGTTGCTGTTTGCAGGACCTGTCACCTATGGCTCTCTGACCCTGCCGGTTGGAGCCCTTAAAAGGACTGCTATAAAGTGCTCTCCCTAAGCTGTCTAACGCTGTGTATGCAGCGCATACAGCTGTATCGGCTATAGGACTCAGGAAGACGGAGCTGCGACAGTGATGTCTGACACCAAAGACGCAGAAGGCAGATAATGGCGTCCGTGAAGAAAATGTCCGGTTTTATAATGCAGGGACATGTGACATGCAGATCCTATCACACATGCCGTTGCTTCTCTGGCTCAAAGTCCACTTAGCTGTGTGTGTGTCTGGGATTGGCTGACATGCTGGCCCGCCCCACAAGACGCGCGCGCTTAGGGAAGGAAGACAAGAAAAAAAAAAAAAAAAAATGGCGATCGCCATTATAGAAACAGCAGTGATCTGAAGGCGCTGTTCACGCACACTATACACTGAAATGTGATAATAGTTTGATTCACAGAGTGACTTACACTATTACAGCAGAAACCAAGCTATGATTTAGCTGTTTTTTGGCTGCTAGAACCGTTCTCGAACGTTTCTAGAACTACCGAGCTTTTGCAAAAAGCTCGAGTTCTAGTTCGATCTAGAACATGCCCCAAAATCACTCGAGCCGCGAACTGGAGAACCACGAACCACGAACCGCGCTCAACTCTACAGCTTACCTGCGGCCGCCGGCAGTGGGGAAGGAAGGAGGTGGGCGGGATGTTACGGCCGCTCATCTCCGCCCCTCCGCTTTTATTGGGTGGCCACTTAGTGATGCCGCTGTGACGCCGCACGAACCACCCCCTTAGAAAGGAGGCGGTTCGCCGGCCACAGCGTCGTCGCTAGGCAGGTAAGTCTGTGTGACGGCTCCGAACGATATTGTGCGCCACGGGCAGCGATTTGCCCACGACGCACAAACGACGGGGGCGGGTACTCTCGCTAGCGATATCGCTGCGTGTGACGGGGCCTTTACACTTTGTGTTCTACATATTTTGGGTATCCTATTTTCAATGCAGAGTTGCAATATGCACCATATTTTGTGCTAAATATTTGTGTACAGGACACCAGCCAATATGTACCATAGGAAAGGTGCTGAATTTACTTCAAAGGATAAGCTGTTTTGATAAACGTCCCCCAGTCTCTTCCATTTTTTTTACTTTTGGGCAGTTTAATAACTTTTTTTTTGCTTTATATTTGCATAAAAAACACATAAAAAGAAAAAGTGAAAGGCAGCGAGTTTACTTAAAGCATTCACCTGCTCCAAATATTTGCTTGTTAAAATTCCATTCATTTTGACGATATGGCAATGGGGTCTACAAACCTCATTTCTCCAATGGAACTCTTTTTAAGATGCATTGGGTCTTTCTTTTCTATAATACCTTTCAACGGTCCAGCAGGAAAGTTGTTCATGTGTGTAATAAAGTCGTTTATAAAGCTCCGTGCAGTGATAATTTCACAATCAAGACTCCTAAACCAGACCGCATTCAAGAAATATTCAGAATAAAGAGTGCCGGGCGAGGAACTCGAAATAAATGAGAAGAACATGGAATAAATAGATGTGGAAAGAGGAACAAATACTTGTAGATGTAATTGTAAGGAGAGATACAGAAATGAGTTCAAGAGGCTTAAAATAGACCTGATGTGATGGATCGAGAGCGGGGATGATGCAGGATAATGGCAACACTCTGTACCTGTGGCATAGAGATGTAATGAGGCGCAGTGAGTGTCACATAATGTGTCATTATTTCATATGTTGTGTCATTTTGGAAGATTATATTTAGGTCATTACATCTCAATGTAAATGACTATAATGTCAAAATTGGGCTTCATGTGACTCTCCACCATTTTTGCCTATTTTCCAAGTTAGACTTCTGGTCTGATTATACTTTTTAGTACCGTATATTCTTAAAATGATTGGATCTCCAAATCCTTGCATTGACAATAAAGCCTTCAATAGAGGAGCCTGCTGTAAACGGTTTTATTATTAAAGGGAACCTGTCAGGTGCAATATGTACCCAGAATCACGAGCAGTTCTGGGTGCATATTTCTGATCCCTGCCTAACCGTCCCTGTATACACTAGCATAGATAAAGGGATCTTTAGGAAAACTATTCTTAAAGATCCTTTATGATATGCTAGTAAGTGCCGTGACTAGTCGCAAGTGCGTTCGTTTTCTTGGCTAGTCGGCCCCCTTAGTATGTAAGCATGCCTCTGTGGGCATACTAACATGCTAATGAATGCACCGCGTCAGAGGTTGCGTTCACCTCTTTGCTACCATAGCGTAAGACGCTGACTTCGGCTCAGTGCACATGATCCTGGACTTTCGGTCATTCACACTACATGAGTTTGAAGCCAGGACGCTTAGACCCAGCTTCATAGTGCGCATAACCAAAGATCCAGGATCATGCGCACTGAGCCGGATGCGATGGCGGCAGAGGTGAGCGCGACCATGCCTCTAATGCTGCGCATTCATTAGCATGTTAGCACTCTGACAGGGGCGTAATTATATGTCAAGGGGGCCGACTAGCCAAGGGAACTAATGCCGTTGTGACTAGTCACTGGCCTCATTAGCATATCATAAAGGATATTTAGAAATACTTTTTTATAAAGATCTCTTTATCTACGCTACTAGATACAGGGACAGTTAGGCAGAGATTAGCAATATACACCCACAACTGCTCGTGTTTCTGAGTGCATACAGTACCTGACAGGTTCCCTTTAAAGAGGACTGATGATCTAGCAAACTTCAGACCAAAATATAAAAAAAGTAAAAAATGTTCTCCCTAATTTGAAAATTAAAGCTCTGGTCTTTTAGGCGAAAGATATTAAAGTTGATTTTTACACTGTCTCACTATTTTGACAGCTAGAAGAAACTTCCTGCTTCCGAGTTGCTAGATATCACTGTGTGCACTCTCCAAAAACAAGGGGAGAAACCAGCTGCTGTGTGCTTTTATGCTGGATATTATTATAAGTGTGACAAGTAAAATAGATTCCTGTATGTTATAGTGAATCAAGAGGGAAAAGCTAAAAGAAGCAGCAACAGAGGTAAATACAGACGGTCTTCTCTTCATTTTAGCTGCTCATCGATTTACAGTATGTAGTGATAGATGATAACTAACCCTTTTCGGGCCACTGTGTCCTCCTCTTCTAGATTAACCTATTTCAAGCAGCTCTGTTCTCATCTTGTAGAATAACCTTTTACAAGCAGAAGTGTCCTCTCTATTCGTCTGGGCTCTATAATACACAGGCAAATCTTATTTCATGGCTGTAATAGTATTTCATAGTTAGTTAAGTTATGGCTCCCAGACAAAAGAGAAGAAAAACTTTTTCTGATTTTATTTTGTTGATTTCATGCCCTTTGGAGAGAGATATGATAAATGCACCATGTATGTGCTTCCTTTTTGGCAAATTGTTCAGGAAAATAAACACATTAATTCTCCATAGACCAGTGAGTCTACAAACTAGCATATTGACAAGTCCAAAATAAATTGTGTCTGATCTGAGAACAAAGCTATATATACAGTGCTTTGAAAAAGTATTGATACCCTGTGAACTTTTCCACATGTTCTCATGTTACACCCACTAACTTAAATGAAAAATATAAATCTGAAAATTGTGATGAGCATTTGTATTCAGCCCCCTCTAGTCTGATACCCCTACAGAGCTACAATGGATAGTTTAGATAAAAAAAATATCCATGTGTGTGAATGGCCCAATCAAAATCCAGATATAAAGACTTGAAAATATCTGTTAACAAACGGTCTCCAACCAATTTCACTGAGCAAGGGTGATTTTGCAAAGAAAACTGGTCCAAAATGTCACCTCTAGAAAGATTTACAAAGCTAGAAAAGACAGATCCCAAAAGACTTGCAGCAGTATTTGCAGCAAAAGGTGGTTCTGCAAAGTATTGACTCGGGGCTGAATACAAATGCACATCACAATTTTCGGAGTTATATTTTAATAATATTTAGAAAACCATATATCATTTATTTTACACTTCACAAATTCTTGCTACTAAGTGTTGATATATCACATATCACATCCTAATACATTTTTTTAAAGGGGTTGTCCACTACTAGGAAAACCCCTTCTGATTCCACGTTTCCCCCCAATAATAAAGCCTATACTCCCCTCCAGTACGCTGCTGTTCCCGGGGCTCATGTGAAGTTATGACGTCACGTGATCCCCACATCCAATCAGCACCACCTTCTGTTACCCCGTCTTAGGACCAAATGAGCAGTCAACAGGAAGTGATTGGAGCTGCAATGCTCACTTCCTGTTGATTAACTCATTTGGTGTGAAGGCGAGGAAAAGGAAGTTGGTGCTGATTGGATGCAGGGCTCTCGTGACGTCACAACTTCACATGAGCCCCGGTAATACAAGCTGCGGCACGCTCGATCGGTGCTGGTACAGGAGGTGAGTATAGGCTTTATTATTTTACCTGGGGAAAATGTGGAATCAGAACCTAGTAGTGGACAACCCCTTTAGGTCTGAGGGTTTAATGTGAAAAAATGTGGAAAAGTTCAGCCTGGACAACCCCTTTAACAAATAACAAATTAGATTTGGAGCTTTGACAAGGAAAAAGAAAGCTTCAACAACCACTCTAAATACATATATATATATATATATATATATACAGATATGTACATATATATATATATATATAAAAAAAATCTATATATACATATATATATATATATATATATATCTATATCTACAGTACAGACCAAAAGTTTGGAAACACCTTCTCATTCAAAGAGTTTTCTTTATTTTCATGACTCTAAAAATTGTAGATTTACATTGAAGGCATCAGAACTATGAAGTAAAACGTGGAATGAAATACTTAAAAAAAGTGTGAAACAACTGAAAATATGTCTTATATTCTAGGTTCTTCAAAGTAGCCACCTTTTGCTTTGCACAATCTTGGCATTCTCTTGATGAGCTTCAAGAGGTAGTCACCGGAAATGGTCTTCCAACAGTCTTGAAGGAGTTCCCAGAGATGCTTAGGACATCTTGTTGGCCCTTTTGCCTTCCCTCTGCGGTCCAGCTCACCCCAAACCATCTCGATTGGGTTCAGGTCTGGTGACTGTGGAGGCCAGGTCATCTGGCGTAGCACCCCATCACTCTCCTTCTCAGTCAAATAGCCCTTACACAGCCTGGAGGTGTGTTTGGAATCATTGTCCTGTTGAAAAATAAATGATGATCCTATTAAACGCAAACCGGATGGAATAGCACGCCGCTGCAAGATGCTGTGGTAGCCATGCTGGTTCTGTATACCTTCAATTTTGAATAAATCCCCAACAGTGTCACCAGCAAAGCACCTCCACACCATCACACCTCCTCCTCCATGCTTCACGGTGGGAACCAGCCATGTAGAGTCCATCCGTTCAGCTTTTCTACAAAGACACGGTGGTTGGATCCAAAGATCTCAAATTTGGACTCATCAGACCAAAGCACAGATTTCCACTGGTCTAATGTCCATTCCTTGTGTTCTTTAGCCCAAACAAGTCTCTTCTGCTTGTTGCCTGTCCTTAGCAGTGGTTTCCTAGCAGCTATTTTACCATGAAGGCTGCTGCACAAAGTCTCCTCTTAACAGTTGTTCTGGAAATGAGAAGGTGTGTCCAAACTTGTGGTCTGTACTGTATATGAGTATATATATATATATATATATATATATATATATATATATATATATATACTAAAAAACTGATCAGCCCGGAATTTTGTATTTATTCATAATAAATGAAGGGAACGCTAAACATCGTCTGGAGCAATTTTAGGGGGCAGGAAACTGGGAAATCGCACTGAAAACTGTAACAATAAAATTATAGAAATTAATTAGTGTGACCTTCTGGATCCTTTTATTTAATGACAAGTGTAATGACAAATACCTTCACTGCACTGATACATATAAAGAGCGAGTGTTCACCCTGCCACATAGCGGGAGGTAGTGAAGCACTATCAATAATGTATTAAGCATTATTTTGACATTTTGCAGTGGTTGCACCTTCACACCCTTTATCTCTGCCTGTATTTCTATGCTAATATATGCCCATCTGGAATAAATCTCAGTTTATCAAATTTACACATTATTCATCAGTTTCCTACTAGTAGCACTAAATAATGTTGGCATTATGCAGCCTCTGGGTCTGTCCCGGCCGTGCATACATCTTATATCAAATGTAGAGGCAGACGTGCCCTTAATATATTCATAAATGATACCAGACTTTCCAATCCTGATAATCACCGTTCTGTTTATTACATCTAAAAAGCACAATAATGTATTGTTTGCATATTTTTAGGTCATTAGGGAACCCAGACTGAATCACTGTCTTGAACTGATCCAACTTTACAGTTTGTATAATGGAAGGGTAGCAGTTTTTTTTTTTAACATGGATTTTGGAGAAGATTATTTTTAAAAATCCCTATCAAAAACCACTTAAAATACTCTTTAACTAACCTATTCAGTTCTGTAGGAAAATCACATTTTTGTTCATACAGTAATTCATTTTCTTGTCTAGGATTTAAACACTGACCCATGGGAAAAAAAGAAATGACATATCCTCATGCAATCTGTACCATAGGTGACACTAAAAAGGGTTTAAAGGGAACTTGTCACCAGATTTTGGCCTTCTAAACTGGAACTAGCACCTTAAGCAGCGCCTGTGCTGCATTCTATAAAGGTGCATGTTATCCCCTGAACCCCCCTGTAGGCACCTAAAATACCTTTATAAAATCTCTTGCCCTGTATGTAAATTGTCCGGTCCGGTCTGATTTGCGTCCTAATCTTCACCTCCTGTCCCTCCTCTCGCCGTCCTCCTGTGCTGAATGACATAGTTGATGCCTTCGATGCCATCCACATAGGTGGGCAAAATCTTCATATTCTCGGCTCGCGCAGGTGCACTTCGCTCTGCCCTGTTGTGGGCACAGCCAAAAACATAGGTGCGCCTACGTGAACCGGTGACTTCTCTGTGTTGGCTTGAGATTTTGCCCAGCAAAATGGATGAAGTGGGTGATGTTATCCACATCTGTGCGCCTGTGCAGAGAACTCGCCAGTTCGTGAAGGCGCACCTATGTTTTTGGCTCTGCCTGCAAGAGGGCAGAGCGAAGTGCACTTGGAGATTTTGCCCACTTTCGTGGATGGCGTCCAAGGCGTAGCACAGGAGGAGGACCAAAGGAGGGACAAGAGGTGTAGACTAGGACGCACATCGGACCAGACAATTTACATACAGGGAGGGAGATTTTCAAAAGGTATTTGTGGGGTCTACAGGGGTGGCCAGGGAGTAACGTGCACGTACATGGAATCCAGCACAGGTGCTGCTTAAGGTGCTAGTTTTAGGCTAGAAGGCCAAAATCTGGTGACAGGTTCCCTATAAAAAACTGCGTGTTTGGTTTTTTTTTGTTTGTTTTTTTCAAAAAATGCATTGAAAAAAAAAACACATTAGAACTGAAAACTGTGTTAAGAACTGCTGGGATTTCCGATGGGATGGAAAAATCCAATATTGTGTTTAAGAGAGATCCACATAAAAAACTTGCGGTGAGCTGACCATAAGACTATGTTCACACAGGACGTTTTTGGTGCACTTTTTGTTTTTTCATTTGTTTTTGTGCAAAACGCTACTTTTTACAGTATCAGCAAAACTTTTGGGATTCTAGAAATCTCATGCTTCTAGTTTGCAACAGGTCATTAGAAGGAGCTCTGATTGGTTGCTATAGGCAACGAAGGATATTCTCAGTGTAAGGCCTCCTTCACATGTCAGTGATTCTGGTACGTATGATACTGTTTTTATAGGTACCAGAATCATGGACATACACAAACCCATTAAAAGCAATGGGTCTGCGCACACATCAGTGATTTCTCACTGACCGTGTATCCATGCTGCGTACACGCGTGTCCATGTGTTCCACCTGGAGACATGTCCGTTTTTCTCCAGCATCACTGATGTCCCACAGAGCACACAGTGGTGTGATCCGTGAAACACGTACCAGAAAAAACGTGTACATTTAAAATAAAAAGCTTTTTAAACTTACCCGTCTCCAGAGATGCTGTCTTCAGCCACTGCTTTCTCCTGCTTCCAGGATGGCTAATTATACTCATGCATATGCACTGCACAGCCGACTTGGAAGTAACAGCAGCGGTGAGACAGCGGCGGCTGGACACAGCATTGCAGGAGACTTCAGCACCACAGACAGCAGCATCGGGGATAGGGGAGTATAAGTGCCTGATGCCCATGTATTTTCACGAATAGCACACAGAGATCACACATGTGCCAAAATCATGGCACACGGAGGGACATACGTACCTTTATCACATCAGTGAAAAACGTGTGTGTTTTTCACTGATGTGTGAAGGGGGCCTAAGGCAGCTTTTGTGCCAGTGAATATGGTTTTGGTGGTGAGAGGGGGAGTGAGAGAGTGGGAGAGTAGGTGAGAAGGAGAGTGGGAGAGAGGTAGGGAAAGTGGGAGAGAGAGAGAGAGTAGGGAGAGGGAGAGAGGGACAGAGAGTGAGGAAAAGTGGGAGAGAAAGGAGAAAGAGAGGTAGGGAAAGTGGGAGAGAGGTAGGGAGGGGAGCGAGAGAGAGGGAGAGTAGGGAGAGGGAGAGCAGGACAGAGAGAGAAAGAGAGAGAGAGAGGGAGAGTAGGTGAGAAGGAGAGTGGGAGAGAGGGAGAGAGGTAGGAAAAGTGGGAGAGAGGTAGAGTAGGGAGAGGGAGAGAGGGACAGAGAGTGAGGAAAAGTGGGAGAGAAGGAGAGAGAGAGAGGTAGGGAAAGTGGGAGAGAGGTAGGGAGGGGAGCGAGAGAGAGGGAGAGTAGGGAGAGGGAGATAAGTACAGAGAGAGAGAGAGAAAGAGAGGGAGAGTAGGTGAGAAGGAGAGTGGGAGAGAGGGAGAGAGGTAGGGAAAGTGGGAGAGAGGTAGAGTAGGGAGAGGAAGAGAGGGACAGAGAGTGAGGAAAAGTGGGAGAGAAGGAGAGAGAGAGAGAGAGGTAGGGAAAGTGGGAGAGAGGTAGGGAGGGGAGCGAGAGAGAGGGAGAGTAGGGAAAGGGAGATAAGGACAGAGAGAGAGAGAGAGAGAGGGAGAGTAGGTGAGAAGGAGAGTGGGAGAGAGGGAGAGAGGTAGGGAAAGTGGGAGAGAGGTAGAGTAGGGAGAGGAAGAGAGGGACAGAGAGTGAGGAAAAGTGGGAGAGAAGGAGAGAGAGAGAGAGGTAGGGAAAGTGGGAGAGAGGTAGGGAGGGGAGCGAGAGAGAGGGAGAGTAGGGAGAGGGAGAGAAGGACAGAGAGAGAGGGAGAGAGTAGGTGAGAAGGAGAGTGGGAGAGAGGTAGGGAAAGTGGGAGAGAGGGAGAGTAGGGAGAGGGACAGAGAGTGAGGAAAAGTGGGAGAGAAGGAGAGAGAGAGAGAGAGTTTGGGAAAGTGGGAGAGAGGTAGGGAGGGGAGCGAGAGAGAGGGAGAGTAGGGAAAGGGAGATAAGGACAGAGAGAGAGAGAGAGAGAGAGAGAGGGAGAGTAGGTGAGAAGGAGAGTGGGAGAGAGGGAGAGAGGTAGGGAAAGTGGGAGAGAGGTAGAGTAGGGAGAGGAAGAGAGGGACAGAGAGTGAGGAAAAGTGGGAGAGAAGGAGAGAGAGAGAGGTAGGGAAAGTGGGAGAGAGGTAGGGAGGGGAGCGAGAGAGAGGGAGAGTAGGGAGAGGGAGAGAAGGACAGAGAGAGAGAGAGGGAGACAGTAGGTGAGAAGGAGAGTGGGAGAGAGGTAGGGAAAGTGCGAGAGAGGGAGAGTAGGGAGAGGGACAGAGAGTGAGGAAAAGTGGGAGAGAAGGAGAGAGAGAGGTTGGGAAAGTGGGAGAGAGGTAGGGAGGGGAGCGAGAGAGAGGGAGAGTAGGGAGAGAAGGACAGAGAGAGAGAGAGAGGGAGAGAGTAGGTGAGAAGGAGAGTGGGAGAGAGGTAGGGAAAGTGGGAGAGAGGGAGAGTAGGGAGAGGGACAGAGAGTGAGGAAAAGTGGGAGAGAAGGAGAGAGAGAGAGAGAGTTTGGGAAAGTGGGAGAGAGGTAGGGAGGGGAGCGAGAGAGAGTAGGGAGAGGGAGAGAAGGACAGAGAGAGAGAGAGGGAGACAGTAGGTGAGAAGGAGAGTGGGAGAGAGGTAGGGAAAGTTGGAGAGAGGGAAAGTAGGGAGAGGGACAGAGAGTGAGGAAAAGTGGGAGAGAAGGAGAGAGAGAGAGGTTGGGAAAGTGGGAGAGAGGTAGGGAGGGCAGCGAGAGAGTGGGAGAGAGGGAGAGAGAGAGAGGGAGAGTAGGGAGAGGGAGAGAAGGACAGAGAGTGATGGAAAGTGTGAGAGAGTGGGAGAGGGGGAGAGTACGGAGAGGGAGAGAAGGACAGAGAGTGATGGAAAGTGGGCGTGAGAGAGAGATTGTGAGAGAGACAGACAGAAAGAGAGCAACAGTTATCATCCCGGGCAACACTGGGTACTACAGCTAGTAATATAACAAGATTACTTGTAGGTCTATATTAAACACAAATAACTCATCAAATATTATTTTCAATTCAATTATTTACTTTTTAGATTTATTGTTACACATAGGCATTAATATCTATGGCTGATTATACCGTATTAAGAGAGCGCAGGCTCCGGCTTCTGCATATATTAAGCTCCTAAGCATATCGGCAGATCAGTAAAGCCATCCGATAGATAGTCCATGACCTTGTCCAGGAGCTCCTCTATTACATGTCTCTCAGGATCTGAGCTGGTTAATGCTCTCATGATTGGACACTACTGCAATCAATGCTCAGTATCATGCAGCAGAAAAGTGATTGACAGCTTGGCTGTCTAAGGGGTTCTGCAGCTGCAATATTCACAGAAGCCATTAGCACCCAGCCCATTCGGCCCCCTCCTGCTGCTGGCACACACACCGAGCCTTTATAGAAATATGTTGTATTTTGCTATAAAAGACTATGGAAATGAAATGAAAAGAGGAGAAAAAATAAGCAGAGAAATGAGGGACTGAGGGAGACAAGTGGCAAGAAAACCCATAGAGGAATCAAGGCTCGGAGAAACACTCCAGTATTCTGCTCGTCATTAGGACAGTCAATGAGAGTGCACCTGGGGAGATGTGGAGCAGTAATCAGCCGGCAGACGAATCCGTGTGAATCTCTCTGACCGAAGCAGCGGGAGGTTGATATCTTCACAATTTTACCATAGAAAGTGAGAAATATACTATCCAGGTGAAAGCGCGACGTGAGACGGGCGGAGGATGGGAAAAGTACGCCGTTAAAATTATTTATCGCCCGTCATAGAGTCTCATCCTTTTAATCACAGCCTTTATATTTCTATTTCTCTAGTATCCACTCTACTGTTTCTCCTCCACTTGTCTTTTACCTTGAATTTCTGATGTTCAGTTTCCATTTACGCTTCCCCTCCCGTACAGCGGCTTGTCTTGTTCGGTTACGGCTTCTCTCTCCCCCTCTCCCATGGTAAAGGTTATACATCCTAATGTCTCTGACATTCACAATAAGGCACCATCTATTACACTATTCCTGTGCTGTTCTTTCTACTCTCTATAAATGTCTCTTTCTCTTCCCCAGCTCGGCGGCTTCTGCTGTCCCAGCTCAGATATCGCCACGCAAAAATGAGAGAAAAACAAGTGATTTATACTAAATTGAATGCACTGATTCCAAATCTGAACTCCAAATTTGCCTGACACATCTAGATTTTAAAGGGGTTGTCCACCACTTGGACAACCCCTTCTCATTCCCCTTGGTCGCCCCGTAAAAATAAATAAGCCTATAGAATCATAGAATATTAGAGTTGGAATGGACTTCCTGGGACATCTAGTCCAACCCCCTGCTCAAAGCAGGATTCACTAAATCATCCCAGACATATGTCCGTCCAACCTCTTATTATAGACTTCCATTGAAGGAGAACTCACAACCTCTCGTGGCAGCCTGTTCCACTCATTGATCACCCTCACTGTCAAAAAGTTTTTTCTAATATCTAATCTGTGTCTCTTCCCCATCAGTTTCATCCCATTGCTCCTAGTCTTTCCTTGTGAAAATGAGAATAAAACTGATCCTTCAACAGTTTGACAGCCTTTAAGATATTTGTAGACAGCTATTAAGTCTCCTCTCAGTCTTCTCTTTTGCAAGCTAAACAATCCTAAATCCTGTAACCGCTCCTCATAGAACATGGTTTGCAGACCAGTCACCATTCTGGTCACTCTTCTCTGGACTTGCTCCAGTTTGTTGATGTCTTTTTTAAAATTTGGTGCCCAAAACTGGACACAATATTCCAAATGAGGTCTGACTAAGGAAGAGTAAAGGGTGATAATGACTTCACGTGATCTAGGCTGTATGCTTCTGTTAATACATCCTAGAATGGTGTTTGCCTTTTTTGCTGCTGCGTCACACTGTTGACTTATGTTCAGTCTGTGATCTATTAGTATACCTAAGTATACCTAAGTCTTTTTCACACATGCTTTTGGATAGCTCTATTCCTCCCATGCTGTATATGCTCTTTTCATTATTCTTGCCAAGATGTATGACTTTGCATTTCTCCCTGTTAAAAACCATTCTATTAGTTGCCCACTGTTCCAGCTTGTTTAGATCTTGTTGAATCCTCTGTCTCTCTTCTCTAGTATTAGCTATTTCTCCTAGCTTTGTGTCATCAGCAATGTTGAACAACACGGGGCCCAGGACAGAGCCCTGTGGTACCCCACTTGAGACAGTCTTCTAACTGGATGTGCAGCCATTTATGACCACTCTTTGACTCCGATCACTAAGTCAGTTACAAATCCATCTAGCAGTTGCCTTGTCCATTCCACACCTGGTCAATTTTTCGATAAGAATTGTATGAGATACTTTGTCAAATGCTTTACTGAAGTCAAGATATACTAAATCTACTGCATTTCCCTGATCCACCCAATCAGTGATTTTGTCATAGAAGGAAATTAAGTTAGTCTGACATAACTTATTAGTTACAAACGCATGCTGGCTCTGGTTAATCACTTCATTCTCATCCAGGTACTTGCATAAATGTTGTTTAATAATTTGTTCAAAGATCTTTCCTGCTATGGAAATCAGGCTCATAGGCCTGTAGTTCCCTGGGTCCACCTTCTTCCCCTTTTTGAAGATAGGCCTTCTCTACATCATTTTTTACAACTTCACCATTTTCATCCTGTAAAGTTCCTATAACATCTTTGACTTTTCTTTTATTTTTGACATAATTCCAAAATCCTTTTTTATTACTTTTGACATCTTTTGCAAGCCTTATTTCATTATCAGCTTTGGCTAATCTGATGTGTGCCCTGCAGGTTTTGCAGACTGTGTTATATTCTTCTTTAGATATGCCTCCCTTTTTCCATTTAGTAAACATTTCTTTCTTCCTTTTTAGCATGTGTTTAAGTTCTGTGTTCATTCATCCTGATTTCCTTAAATGTTTGTTATTCTTCCCTCTTTTATTGATTGTTAACAATTGTGCTTTGAGAATCTCATTTTTCAAGATGTCCCATCCTTCCTGGACATGTCTTAAGGACATACGGCCATTGAATCCCTGCTATCCTCTTTCTGAGTCCCTTAAAATCTGCCTTTCTGAAATCCAGCCTTGAAGTCTGAGTTTTCACCTGTCTTTCTCCTCTAGTTATCCAAAACTCTATGATAGCATGGTCACTGCTTCCCGGGGTCCCAGCCACCCTTACCTCCTCAACCATTTCCTCCCTGTTTGTAAGGATTAGATCCAAGGTAGCAGATCCCCTTGTTTCCTCCTCTACCTTTTGGAACATAAAGTTGTCAGCAACAGAGGATAAGAATTTGTTGGAACTGTTACTTTTGCCTGAGAGAGATTCCCAACAAATATCTGGATAGTTGAAATCTCCCATGATCACAACATCATGTTTTTTTGAGAAGTTGGTCATCTGAAGTATAAAGAGTTCATCCATATCCTCCGCTTGTTGAGGCGGCCTGTAGTACACGCCTACAATGGTGTGTTTCCCTTGTATTCTTACCCAAACAACTTCCACAGAACTCCCAGTCTCTGAAGCTTCAATCTCTGTGGAGATATAGGATTTTCTAACATACAATGCGACACCTCCGCCTCGTTTATTATGTGTGCTTCTTGCAAATAAGTTGTCACCTTCTAGCCTTGTATTCCAATCATGTGTATCATTCCACCAAGATTCAGTGATGCCAATGACACCATATTTCTTTTCCTGAGTTAGTAACTCCAATTCTCCTTGTTTGTTACCCATGCTCTGTGCATTTGTATAAAAACATTTTAGTTTGTGATTGTGCATTCTTTCTTACCCCCATATTTTCATTATTCAGATTTTTTTGTCTTAGTTCTTCCTTTCCATTTCTAACAGCAGAGTTTTCAATAATATTCGTCACCTGTATGGCTTTCCCTGGCCTTTTCCTTCCCTTCCCACGCTGTTCTAGTTTAAAGCTCTCTTGATGAGCGTAGCAAGGCAATTATACTCACCTCCGGTGCGGCCGCTGTTCCAATGATGCCTGAAGCCACGATTCCAGGGCTCACATGAGCTTGTTATGACACGTGAGCAGGGGTGGGATTCAGCCGGTTCTGTCCGGTTCTGGAGAACCGGTAGTTAAAATAGCAGCCAGAACTGGCAAGAAACAGCTCCGGCGAT
Source organism: Anomaloglossus baeobatrachus (assembly GCF_048569485.1). Classification (NCBI taxonomy): domain Eukaryota; kingdom Metazoa; phylum Chordata; class Amphibia; order Anura; family Aromobatidae; genus Anomaloglossus; species Anomaloglossus baeobatrachus. Next base: position 211,264,476 of record NC_134360.1, on the reverse strand, counting down.
CCGGTTCCCTGTATTCTCTTGTGTTAGTGTCTCTTTAAGACACTGACACAAATGAATCCCCGTACCTCCGCGTCGCACTTCCTGGTTCAGTGGAGCCTGTCTGCTCCCTGACCTGGCGAGCAGAGGTCATGGCAGTGAGAGGAGGGAGCTCCTCCTACTGCCGTCTGTCAGCGTCAGCGTGCAGAGGGCCGCGGAGGAGGACGGGAGACACAGGAGAGGCCGCCGCTGCAGGTAAGCGCTCAGTCAGCCGAAGATGCAGGGAGAGGGGCCGCATAAGAGGGGAGCGCTATATGGGGAGAGGGGCCGCATAAGAGGGGAGTGCTGTATGGGGAGAGGGGCCGCATAAGAGGGGAGTGCTATATGGGGAGAGGGGCCACATAAGAGGGGAGTGCTGTATGGGGAAAGTGGTCACATAAGAGGTGAGCATATGTGGCAATATGGGGAGAGGAGGCCACATAAGAGGGGAGCTATATGTATCTATATGGGGAGAGAAGGCCACATAAGAGGGGAGCTATATGTGGCTATATGGGGAGAGGAGGCCAAAAAAGGATAGTATTTGTATGGAGAAAGGGGCCATAATGGGATGGGATTTGCAGGGGGAAAGGGGCCATAATGGGATGGGATCTGCAGGGGAAAGGGGCCATAATGGGATCTGCAGGGGGAAAGGGGCCATAATGGGATGGGATCTGCAGGGGAAAGGGGCCATAATGGGATGGGATCTGCAGGGGGAAAGGGACCATAATGGGATGGGATCTGCAAGGGAAAGAGGCCATAATGGGATGGGATCTGCAGGGGGAAAGGGGCCATAATGGGATGGGATCTGCAGGAAAAAAGGGATCATAATGGGATGGGATCTGCAGGGGGAAAGGGATTATAATGGGATGGGATCTGCAAGGGAAAGAGGCCATAATGGGATGGGATCTGCTGAGGAAAGGGGCCATAATGGCATGGGATCTGCAGGGGGAAAGGGGCCATAATGGGATGGGATCTGCAGGGGGCAAGAGACCACATGGGATGGGATCTGCAGGGGGCAAGAGACCACATGGGATGGAATCTGCAGGGGGCAAGAGACCACATGGGATGGGATCTGTTGGGGGAAAGGAGCCACATGGGATGAGATCTGTATGGGGAAGGTCACCCGTTCCAATTTTAGCAGGGCTCCTTTAGTAATAATTTTTAAAAACTGTAGAAAAAACGTTTAATACAATAAGAGTGACAGTGACTGGAGCAACTGGTGCTGTACAGTACAGTGACTGTAGAGGAGGGGAAGAAGGGGAAAGAGATTATACTTTAAATTACTTGTATTTTTTGGTTGAGGAAACTGCGTGAAAATGAGCGTGGCTAACAAAATGGGTGTGGTTACAGAATGGGTGTGGTTTTCAAATGGGCGGGGTTTACAGATAACCTGTTGTTAAAAATTTGAATCCCACCCCTGCACGTGAGCCCTGCGACCAATCAGTGCCAGCTTCCTTTACCCCGCCTTTGGATGTTTGAGCAGGACGTCAGTGCTGCAGTTACATCCTGCTCCCTGGAAATTAAGCTTCAGACATTGCTGGAACTGTGGTCACACCAGAGATGAGTATAGGCTTATTATTTATTTTAACAGGGACAAACAAGGGAAATGAGAAGAGGTTGTCCAAGACGTGAACAACCCCTTTAAGGCTACTTTCACATTTCCGTCATTTTCCCTCAGTCACAATCTGTCGCTTTGAGAAAAAACTGAATCCTGTTAAATAATTTGCAGGATTCCGTTTTTTTTTCCCATAGACTTGTATTAATGACGGATTGCGACTGATGGCCTTGCATTGAATCTGTCGCGCGACTGATCAGTTGTGGAATGACTGACCGTCGGACGAAAGCAACACACAATGTAATGTTTTTCCGAGTGTCGAAACAACACACTGCGCAGGATTCCGTCGCAATCCGTCAAGAGGTATAATGGTTGTCTATGGTGCAGGATTCTGCCGTAATCCGTCACATGATGGAATCCAATGCTGGATTCTATTATTTTTTACTGAGCATACCCAGTATGTACACAATCACATTGCAAGGCTCAAAAGCTGGTACGACGGATCCGTTGTGTTACATAAATCCGTCGCATCCGTTGTACCACAATCTGAGGCTAATCTGTCGCATCAGTCACAAAACGGATTGTGACTGATGGAAAAAAACTGATGTGTGAAAGTAGCCTAAGTTATACATGCAAAGCATATTCACTTATAATAGTAATGCATTATCTATTGGAAATATTCCAGCAAACATGCCCGGACCTATCCGGATGCGTTCAGAGAGGTCTACCGGCTGATGTCAGCAGTAAGTATATAAGGCGATCTGGACAGAGGTGGATAATGTGATCTGTTATAAAGCTATCAGTTTTGAAGCTTAAGGGTACTTTCACACATCCGGATTTTTGCTCTGCGGCACAATACGGCGTTCTGCAGAAAAACCGCAACCGGCTTTTGTAACGCCGATTGCGGTTTTTTTTGCATTGACTTACATTAGTGCCGCATTGTGCCGCAGGGGCTTGCGTTCGGTCCGGTTTTTGCCGCATGCGGCAGATGTAGCCGATGCGGCGGCCGGATCGAACGTTCCCTGCAACGTTTTTTGCTCCGGCAAAAAACACCGCATCGCGCCGCATCCGGCCGCTGCGGCGCATTTTTCAATGCATCCCTATGGAGGCCGGATGCGGCGCGATGCGGAAAAAACCGCATCCGGTCGCCGCATGCGGTATTTTCCACTGCGCATGCTCAGTAGCATGCCGCAACCGGAAAAAAACGGACCGGCCGCATGTAAAAACTTATGCAAAGGATGCGGTGTTTACACTGCATCCGTTGCATAGTTTTCACAGCCGGATTGAGCCGCAGGGCTCAAACCGGATGTGTGAAAGTAGCCTAAGACAGATATTCGCAGATAAGTTATTAATCCGGACAATTTCTGCTACATATGTGGCAAATACACTACTTATGATCAGCGCAAGAATCTGACAAAGCGAGTGCGTATTGCTTACAAGGATTACTTTGTCAAATTGGAGATCAAGAGAAAAGCTGGACGCCTCATGTTTTGTGTCACTGTGTGCTACTTTGGGCTAACGCACTGGTTGAATGGTAAAAGGAAAGGAATTGTTTTTGCGGTGACGCTGGTTTGGTGTGAGCAGAAAAATAACCATACAAACTGTTATTTTTGCATGGCTAAAATGGGCAAATATTCATAGAGAAAAAAGTCACAAATTGTGTAAATTGTGTATCCTGACTCTGAGTCTGCTCTTAACCCCTTAACGACCTTGGACGTACTGAGTACGTCATGGTGACATGGTGCTAAACGACCCATGACGTACTCAGTACGTCATGGCGAAATCGCGGTCCCGGAGCCCCGGGGAGTGAAATTTATTTACTTAAACGGTAGATTCGGGAAGGAGGGGACCTCTGCCTGACCTCAGGAGGGGTGGTGCCTCCTCCCCGAACCTACAGAGGCTGTGATTGGCTGACGAACGCCGCTCAGCCAATTACAGCCACTGTAATGTTCCAGCCATTGAAAATGGCTGGAACATTGAAATCCAGCCCTGATCAGTGCTGCTGTAGCACTGGCCATTGGCTGGAGCTGGGTGATCGATGCTTCACCCGCCCCCAGCTCTGATTGGAGAGACCGGTCTTGTGACCGCTCTCTCCAATCAATGTGGATCTGCGGCCTGTGATCGTCCCTAGAAGCCAAGGAGAGCGGTAAGTTGTTGTCCCCGCCGCCCGCCCCTGTCCCCGATCGCCCCTGTCCCCGATCGCCCCTCCGCTGCTCCCGCTTCACCGCTGTCCCCGCCGCTGCTCCCGCTTCACCGCCGCTGTCTCCGATCGCCCTGCCGCTGCTGCCGCTTCACCGCTGTCCCCGCCGCCATGCTCCCGATGCACCGCTGTCCCCGCCGCCATGCTCCCGCTGCACCGCTGTCCCCGCCGCCGCTCCCGATCCACCGCCGTCCCCGCCGCCATGCTCCCGCTGCACCGCTGTCTCCGCCGCCATGCTCCCGCTCCACCGCTGTCCCCGCCGCCGCTCCCGATCCACCGCCGTCCCCGCCGCCATGCTCCCGCTGCACCGCTGTCTCCGCCGCCATGCTCCCGCTGCACCGCTGTCCCCGCCGCCGCTCCCGATCCACCGCCGTCCCCGCCGCCATGCTCCCACTGCACCGCTGTCTCCGCCGCCATGCTCCCGCTCCACCGCTGTCCCCGCCGCCGCTCCCGATCCACCGCCGTCCCCGCCGCCATGCTCCCGCTGCACCGCTGTCTCCGCCGCCATGCTCCCGCTCCACCGCTGTCCCCGCCGCCGCTCCCGATCCACCGCCGTCCCCGCTGCCATGCTCCCGCTCCACCGCTGTCCCCGCCGCCGCTCCCGATCCACCGCCGTCCCCGCCGCCATGCTCGCCACTGTCCCCGTCGCCGTCGCACCCACCTTTTTCAGCCGCTGCTGCCCCCGATCGGCGGCGGCCGCCGCCGCCGCCTCCTTCATCGGCTGCCCCTTCTCCATCGCCACACCACCTATCCCTCCATGTGCTGCAAGCCACCCTCCCCCCACGTGGGGGGAGGGTGGCTGGCTTGCAGCACATGTGGGGGGAGGGTGGCTGGCTTGCAGCACATGTGGGGGGAGGGTGGCTGGCTTGCAGCACATGTGGGGGGAGGGTGGCTGGCTTGCAGCACATGTGCTGCAAGCCACCCTCCCCCTACATGTGCTGCAAGCCAGCCACCCTCCCCCTACATGTGCTGCAAGCCCCCCTCCCTCCCCCTACATGTGCTGCAAGCCCCCCTCCCTCCCCCTACATGTGCTGCAAGCCCCCCTCCCTCCCCCTACATGTGCTGCAAGCCCCCCTCCCTCCCCCTACATGTGCTGCAAGCCCCCCTCCCTCCCCCTACATGTGCTGCAAGCCCCCCTCCCTTCCCCTACATGTGCCATCTCTCTCTCGCATCAGACTCTGCCCCCCTCCCCGATCTGCTGCCTGCTCTCTCCCATTTTCCATCTACTGCCCCCTCTCACCCTCCTCGATCTGTTGCCTCCTTCATCTGCTGCCTCTTCTGTCTGCTGTGATCCTGCTGCCTAGATCCATCCTGTAAGGTAGGTATCCCCATCTCACCCCCCCCATCCTCTGCCGCTCCTCCATCCGCTGCGCCATTTCCCATCCATCCGCTGCGCCATTTCCCATCATCCATCCGCTGCGCCCTTTCCCATCCTCTGCCGCTCCTCCATCCGCTGCGAAAATTTCCCATCCATCCGCTGCGCCATTTCCCATCATCCATCCGCTGCGCCCTTTCCCATCCTCTGCCGCTCCTCCATCCGCTGCGCCATTTCCCATCCATCCGCTGCGCCATTTCCCATCATCCATCCGCTGCGCCCTTTCCCATCCTCTGCCGCTCCTCCATCCGCTGCGCCCTTTCCCATCTTCCATCCACTGCGCCCTTTCTCATCTGCCGCCCCGCCCTCTCGCATCGCATTATCCAGCGCAGTTGCTCGCTTCCAGACTGCAGTGGATGATGCGATGCGAGACTCGTGCATTGCTCTCACGTTTGGCACTGGTCTTAGTGGCAGGCGCTCTTTTTTTTTTTTTTTTACTGATGTCTGTATTTTTTATTTCGCCAAACTAATTTTTTTTGTATGGGGGGGGGGTCTAGTTTCCAAAATGGGATCACATGTGGGGGAGCTCCATTGTTTAGGCACCTCAGGGGGTCTCCAAATGAAACATGGCGTCCGCTAATAATTCCAATCAATTTTACTGTGAAATGGCGCTCCTTCTCTTCTGAGCCCCGCCGTACGCCCAAACAATTGATTTCCACCACATATGAGGTACCTGTGTACTCAGGAGAAATTGCACAATACATTTTATGGTGCATTTTTTCCTGATACCCTTGTGGAAAAAAAAGCTACCTGTTTGAAAAAACAATTTTGTGGTAAAAAAAAGAATAAAATATTTTCACGGCTGAACATTACAAACGTTTGTGAAGCCTCCAGGGGTTCAAAGTGCTCACTAAACAGCTAGATAAATTCCATGAGGGGTCTAGTTTCCAAAATGGGGTCAATTGTGGGGGAGCTCCATTGTTTAGGCACTTCAGGGGGGTCTCCAAATGAAACATGGCGTCCGCTAATAATTCCAACCAATTTTGCTGTGAAATGGCGCTCCTTGCCTTCCGAGTCCTGCCGTGCGCCCAAACATTTGATTTCCACCACATATGGGGTACCTGCGTACTCAGGAGAAAATGCACCATAAATTTTATGGTGCATTTTTTCCTGATACCCTTGTGATAAAAAAAGCTACCTGGTTGAAGCAACAGTTTTGTGGTAAAAAATTTTTTTTTTCTTTTCACGGCTCAACGTTATAAACTTCTGTGAAGCCCCCAGGGGTTCAAAGTGCACATCAAACATCTAGAAAAAATATTTGAGGGCTCTAGTTTCCAAAATGGGGTCATTTGTGGGGGAGCTCCATTGTTTAGGCACCTCGGGGAGTCTTCAAACCCGACATGGCGTCCGCTAATGAGTGCAGCTAATTTTGCACTCAAAAATTCAAATGGCGCTCCTTGCCTTCCGAGTCCTGCTGTGTGCCCAAACATTTGATTACCACCACATATGGGGTATCTGCGTACTCAGGAGAAAATGCACGATACATTTTATGATGCATTTTTCCTGATACCCTTGTGAAAATACAAATTTTTATGGCTAAAGTAACATTTTTGTGTTAAAAAAGTAAAATTTTCATTTTTTCGTCTACATTGCTTTGGTTGCTGTGAAGCTCCTAAAGGGTTAATAAACTTCTTGGATGTGGTTTTGAGCAGAGTGAGGGGTGCAGATTTTAGAATTGGGTCACTTTTGGGTATTTTCTGTCGCCTAGGTTTCTCAAATCACTCCAAATGTGATGTGGTACCTAAACAATTTTTTTTTGTAAATTTTGTTGGAAAAATGAGAAATTGGTGATGAACTTTGAACCCTTCTAACTTCCTAACGGAAATTTTTTTTTTTTCAAAAATTGCGCTGGTGTAAAGTAGACATGTGGGAAATGTTATTTAGTAACTTTTTTGTGTGACATATCTCTCAGATTTATGGGCATAAAATTTCAAATTTTGAAAATTGCAAAATTTTCAAAATTTTCGCTAAATTTCCGAAATGTTCACAAATAAACGCAAAACATATCGGCCTAAATTTACCACTGACATGAAGTACAATATGTCACGAAAGAACAATCTCAGAATCGCCAGGATCCGTTGAAGTGTTCCAGAGTTATAACCTGTCAAAGTGACACTGGTCAGAAATGTAAAAAATGGCCGGGTCTTTAAGGTGAAAACAGGCTGGGGGCTGAAGGGGTTAAAGAGGTGGTTCACCCCTTTTCATTACTGGCCACATCGATACTATGTTGAGAAACAAGGTTTCTCTCAAATATCTTGTGTTGCCAATACTGCCTGTGAGCGGCGCTATTGTGGTTCGCTCATCCCCTTTGCATGAACCCTGAGCTCCGTGACCTCTGATGTTCACCAATGTCACATCAACTTCCTGTTGACCTGACTTCACTGTGGCGGACCCAGTCTCCGTGAGTCACTGGGCTATGGGGGGAGTTTCACCGCTCATCACAGCTCAACATCACTCCTGCTTGCAGCGCTCTGAAGTGAAGGAGGACGGAGCAGGGAGATGCTGGACTGTGACTACTGGGTTGTGATGAAACGCCAGAGATGAAACGCCGCCCACAGCCCAGTCACTCAGGAAGACTGCGGCCTGCCTCAGTTGACTTGACCTCACCGGACATCAGAGGTCACAGAGCCCAGGGGGGTCACACGAAGGAGATGAGCAGACCTTAATAGCGCTGCTCACAGTATTGGCAACGCAAGGTATTTGAGAGAAACTTTTTTTATCAACATAATATTGATGTGGCCAGTAATGAAAAGGGGTGAACCCCCCCTTTAAACCAATCACACACAATGTAGAAAATCCAGTGCATGCCCCTCCTGCAGCAGGAATGGCAATTGAAACTGATGGTTCTGATGCTGATGAAGTCTTCGTTGATTGGCATGCTGTATTTCCTTATCCAGAACAATCGAAGGGTCAGCTACACTTGCTGAGACAATCAGATTTAGTTGGTCTGGTAAGAGATCTATCATTATCTAAAGAAAAGTCAGAAATGTTAGCTACTACAGTTCGTGAATGGAATTTGCTACAATGAGGTACCACAACCAAGTTAGCTGCATACTATGCAATGGAAAGCAATGTCTGTTTCTGTGCTGATGTAAATGGTCTCATGATGGAGTTAAATGTTGCATATGTTCCCTATGAATGGAGGCTATTTATTGACTCTAGCAAAACGAGTTTTAAAGCTATCTTGTTGCACAATGGTAACGAAAAACCATTTGTTTCATTGGATCATGCAATTGGAATGAAAGACACCCATGATTCTATGCATTTAATTTTGAAAAAGAGCAAATACTTAATTTTGTGCTGACCTGAAAGTGGTCACTGCTATTTGACCTACAGTAAAGGCTACTTTACACACTGCGATATCGGTCCCGATATCGCTAGTGTGGGTACCCGCCCCCATCTGTTGCGCGACACGGGCAAATCGCTGCCCTTGCCGCACAACATCGCCCAGAGCCGTCACACATACTTACCTGTCCGGCGACGTCGCTGTGACCGGCGAACCGCCTCCTTTCTAAGGGGGCGGTCCGTGCGGCGTCACAGCGACGTCACTGAAGCGTCACTGAACCGCCGCCCAATAGCAGCGGAGGGGCGGAGATGAGCGGGACGTAACATCCCGCCCACCTCCTTCCTTCCGCATAGCGGCCGCGAGGCAGGTAAGGAGAGCTTCCTCGTTCCTGCGGCGTCACACGGAGCGATGTGTGCTGCCGCAGGAACGAAGAACAACTTCGTTACTGCTGCAGTAACGATTTTTAAGAATGGACCCCCATGTCTCCGATTAGCGATTTTGCACGTTTTTGCAACGATGCAAAATCGCTTATCGGTGTCACACGCAACGGCATCGCTAATGCGGCCGGATGTGCGACACAAATTCCGTGACCCCAACGACTCCGCATTAGCGATGTCGCAGCGTGTAAAGCCCGCTTTAGGATACACAAAGCATATGTGTTTTTTGTGCCTAAGGAACAGTCGTGATGACAGCAATCATCAAAAATGGAGACATTGGCTTCTTAGATTCGAGCACACAGTGGGTTGGTGCAATGTACAACACCAATCACTGGTTGATCCACTTCCCATTAAACATGGTTTAATAAAAAATGTTGCAGTTGCAATTGATCATGATGGAAATGAGTTCCAGGATTTGAAGGAGAAGTTTGGCTAGGAAAGCTGTTACTATGGTTACCTCCCACCCCCCCCCCCCCTAAAATAGCATGCAGGTTTTGGGTGTATTCAGTTATGATAGTTTATGACACATACTGAAGAAAAAAAAGTATTTTATAAGTAAATATATAGTAAGGGAGGTATAGAACTAGGTAATAGCACAGGGGAAAAGGACTTGGGCATAATTGTGGATCCCAGATTCATCATGAGCCAACAGTGTGGGGCTGCAGCTAAAAAGACCAACAAAATTCTGGGCTGTATCAAGACAAGCATTGACTCTAGATCAAGAGAGGTCATTATTCCCCTATGCTCTGCCCTGGTCAGACCCCACCTGGAATACTGTGTACAGTTCTGGGTGCCCCAATTCAAAAAAGACATCGATATATTGGAGCAAGTCCAGAGCAGAGCCACCAAAATGGTAGAAGGTCTGCAAACCATGTCCTATGAAGAACGGCTTAAAGAACTAGGGATGTTTAGTTTGAAAAAGAGAAGGCTGAGAGGAGACTTAATAGCGGTCTACAAATATCTGAAAGGTAGTCACAGTGCAGAGGGAATCACCCTAGTCTCATGAGCACAAGGAAGTACAAGAAGCAATGGGATGAAATTTAAAGGATGGAAATTCAGATTAGATATTAGGAAAAATATTCTGACAGTGAGGGCAGTCAGGGAATGGAACAGGTGACCACAGGAGGTGGTGGTGAGCTCTCCATCAATGGAAATCTTAAAGCAGAAACTGGATAAACATATAGCTGGGATGATTTAGTAAACCTGCACTTGCAGGGGGTTGGACCCGATGGCCCTTGAGGTCCCTTCTAACTCTACCATTCTATGATTCTATGATTCTAAACAGACTTACATATGAAAAATTGAATGGTGTTTGCTGGTGTGATTTACGTCTTCGCTCTGTTAGCCTCAGACAAGACACTCACCGTGAAGCTAAGTTCACATGAACGTTTTGTTAGAGAAATTATTTCTTGAGGCACAGATTCATCTGAAGCAAGCAGTTTTTCATTCTTGCAGCAAGGAGACAAGAACAAGGTCTAAGGTGTTGTCTGTCTTATAATATATCACAAGGCAGTTTATACTCTTTTACTACAATACAACAGACAATTAGGTATGCTGTACCTGTCCATTTATTATTGGTTGAAATGTACAGTATACTGTATGTGTATGCAACTCCTTCAGAATTTACTAGTTGGAACAAGAAATGTAAGATTTGGAACAGGTTCTCCTGCAAATGTCTGCTTAGCCCTTATCTAAGTCAAAGGGGTCCAGATAATCATATGGTTTTACAAATTCAAGGACACATGCTACAGTCATGTTATCTTTATCTCAAACGGAACCTGTCACCAGATTTTTCCCTTATGAGCTGTGGCCACCACCAATGAGCCTATATATAGAATTCTAGAAAACTGTATATAAGAGCCCAGGCCGCTCAGTATAACATAAAAAACACCTTTATAATACTCACCTAGGGGGCGGTGACTGAAAGTCCGAAATCATGCGCATTGAACCGAAATCCAGGAGTTGGAAGCGATGGCAGCAGAGAGGTGGGCGCAACCATCCTCTCACGCTGTGCATTCATTAGCATGTTAGCACACCCATAGGGGCGTGCCTTCATGCTAAGGGGGCCGACTAGCCAAGGGAAGTAACACACTTGCAACCAGCGTCAGACTGGCTACCGGAGGAATCTCTAGTAATGCAAGCCCTGGATTCAGGTACCTGCATTGCACTCCAGAGCTCTCACCTGAGCTCCGGAGTGCAGCCTAGACTGTACCGCGAGCGCCGAGTGATTGATTCCCCGGCGCTTGCGGTTCAGTTCATGTCAGCGGCAGACAGGCCGGGGTGATCTCCAATGCTCTCACCTGAACTCCGGAGATCAGCCCGGCCTGTCTGCAGCTGTCATGAACTGAACCGCAAGCGCCGGGGAATCAATCACTCAGCGCTCGCGGTACAGTCTAGGTTGCACGCCGGAGCTCAGGTGAGAGCTCCGGAGAGAGCTCCGGAGTGCAATGCAGGTACCTGAATCCAGACCTGGCATTACTAGAGATTCCTCCGGTAGCCAGTCCGACGCTGCTTGCAACTAGTCCCTGTGCTCATTAGCATATCATAAAGGATCTTTAGAAATACTTTTTCTAAAGATCTCTTTATCTATGTTAATAGATACAGGGACAGTTAGGCAGGGATTAGTAATATGCACCCAGAACTGCTCGTGGTACCGGGTGCATATTGCAACTGACAGGTTCCCTTTATAAAAAACAAGATTAGTAATCTTGCAATTTTCACACTCGCCACTGGGGCTTTTTTTAGATTCGTTCTTCATGCCCTTTCAGGAACAGTTTCCAGCAGTTTCCTTATCATCATAGTCAGGATTTAAAATAACAGGTAGCATCTCTGTTCATGGCTGATAACACAGGTTCCACCAATTAAAATAGGTGCTGTCACAGCTTCCCTCAGTATTTCCACTCTGAATTCAGAGGGAGCTTGGGGGTCCTTGTTAAGTCCTTGTTATGTCTTATTAACGCATATGGGCAAATGTTGCTCTGATGGGATGAAGCCTTTAATTGAAGTGAAGCTGCAATGGGATAAATCAGGATACAAACACCTGTCCTGTGTGTCTGTATGTATTTTTACAGCCGGTGGGTTTACTTGTCACAATCCCCGTGCCTCACATACCAAACGGAAAATCATTCTTTCAACAGTGTGGAAATGTCATTAATCACGCGCACCTCGGAGCTGTCGTAGGGAACTCGGCTGTGTAGATCTGAACTAGAAAAATTAGATATGCAACTTATTCTTCATTAAACATGAGACATTTCAAAAATAAGTCTCAGATCCGCTGTCGTACTGCCATGTCCTCCTGCGACCCCACGTAACACTCCTAGTCACTAATTGACTTGGCAGTCCTGATGATAAATAGGCTAGATTGAGATTTATATTTGCAGAGATATTTCATTGTTTTGTTCCTATACAGCGGCTGTATGCGATATATGTATAGAAATGTCTCTCTTTCATTTCAGAACCGATGCTCGCTTTTACGAAAATGTTCTCCTTACTGTCAATTGTAGTAAATTCAATGCCACTAGACAGAAAAACACTGAATGCTAAGTGCATTTATTCAGTTCACTTATTTATTATTATTTATTATGTATTCCCTGTATAGCGCTATCATACATTATCATCGCTATCCCCAATGTGCCCCGCCACCGATCAGCTGTTCCCGAGACCGATGGTGACCAAAACTACTCAGCACAGCTCCATTGACAGGATAGTGGCCGCAGCTGGTACTGCACATCCGGCCGGTATCATGAACAGCTGATTGGTGGGGGTGTCGGGTGTTGTATCCCCATCAATCAGACAGTGATAACCTGTCCTAAGGATAGACCATTAATGTTAAAAGTCACAGACAACCCTTTTAAAGGGAACCTGTCAGGTCTAATATTCACCCAGAACCACGAGCAGTTCTGGTTGCATATTGCTAATCCCTGCCTAAGGGGTACTTTGCACGCTGCGACATCGCAAGCAGATGCTGCGATGCCGAGCGCCATAGTCCCCGCCCCCGTCGCAGCTGCGATATCCTTGTGATAGTTGCCGTAGCAAACATTATCGCTACGGCAGCTTCACATGGACTCACCTGTCTTGCGACGTCGCTCTGGCCGCCGACCCGCCTCCTTAAGGGGGCGGGTTGTGCAGTGTCATAGCGACGTCACACGGCAGGCGGCCAATAGGAGCGGAGGGGCGGAGATGAGCGGGATGTAAACATCCCACCCACCTCCTTCCTTCCGCATATCCTACGGGAGCCGCAGTGACGCCGGTAGGAGATGTTCCTCGCTCCTGCGGCTTCACACACAGGAACGAAGAACAACATCGGACCGTCGCGTCAGCGTAATTATGGATTACGCCGACGCTATACCGATGATACGATAACAACGCTTTTGCGCTCGTAAATCGTATCATGAAGGCTTTACAGAGTACGATGTCGCCTGCGATGCCGGAAGTGCGTCATTTTCAATTTGACCCCACCGACATCGAACCTGCGATATCGTAGTGTGCAAAGCCCGCCTAACTGTCCAAGCATCTAGTATCTTAGAGAAAGAGATCTTTAGAAAAAGTATTTCTAAAGATTGTTTATGATATTCTAATGAGTGCAGGGACTAGTCGCAAGGGCGTTAGTTCCCTTGGCTAGTTAGCCCACATAGCATCAGTTTAGTGCATGTGATCAGAAGACCGAGAAGCATGCGCAGTGCACATCCATCCTCCACCGGCCGCTATCAAGAGTGAGGTATGTGCAGCGTCACTGTGCATCATTAGCATGTAGTATGCCCACAGGGGCGTGCTAATATGCTATATGGGCCGACTAGCCAATGGAACCAACATCCTTGCGACTAGTCACTGGCCTCATTAGCATAGAATAAATGATCTTTATAAATACTTTTTCTAAAGATCTCTTTATCTATGGTACTAGATACAGGGACAGTTAGGCAGGGATTACCAATATACATCCAGAACTACTCATGGTTCTCGGTGCATATTGGACCTGACAGGTTCACTTTAAAGCTCCAGGAAAGCAAGTACTCCCTGCATATGTAACTCTGGGATGCTCCATAATCAGAGCCCTGACATCCAAATATACACTGAGGGAGCAGAAAACTGAGGTACATAAGGGTTAGTACTTATGTGCTATGGTCTGTCCTTTTAGGCCTGAAACACACTTCCGTTAAAAACACGTACGTGCCGCGAGACACGTATTTACCCTGCGTGTTGCGTGTGGTAAGTACGTGTCTCGGGTACATGCGGTCCACGTGTGTTCTACGTGTGCTATCTGCGATAGCACACGTAGAACCGGTAATTTGCATACTCACGTGGTCCGCGCTGTTGTCTGTGCTGCTGATCTTCGGTCTCCGGTCCTGCCAACTCCCCGCTGCTGCTGCTGCCGGCCGCAGTGAAGTGAATATTAAATGAGCATAATGAGCGGCGGTCGTCAGCAAGTGACAGCAGCGGCAGAGACAGGAGGGCTGGAGAAGATGAGTAAATGTTTTGGTTTTTTTCACTGACACGTGTGTTTTCTCCAGTGCGTGTCACACGGGACCGCATCCACACTACATCCGTGTGGTACGGGTGCGGGCCGTGTGACACCCGTGCTGCCGGAGAAAACGTGGACATGTCAGCGTGTAGAAAAACGCACACACGTTCCGTGTGGTTTTACGTGTGTGTGCCTGCAACAATAGGGTAGCATTGCTGAACGTGTCTCCGTGCCGCCGGTACGTGCAAAAAATGGCAAACACGTACCGGCGGCACGGATGTGTGTCAGAGGCCTTAATCAGTATGGACAAACTGCCCATTATTGGAAAAAGTTAGGATTCTCCGGAGTCAGGAGTAGGTGGTCACATGACTGTTATTATTCAATTTACATACTTCCGGCCACATTCCAACTAGACATTTGTATTCAGTGAGGCTGTGCAAGTCTAGTCGGCAAGTAATAATTATATAATAATATTTATTCATTTATATAGCGTTGTTAATTCCACAGCGCTTTACATATATTGTCAACACTCTCCCCATTGGGGCTCACAATCTAGAGTCCCTATCAGTATGTCTTTGGAGTGTGGGAGGAAACCAGAGGAATCCCGCACAAACACAGGGAGAACATACAAACTCCTTGCAGATGTTGTCCTTGCTGGGCTTAGAACCCAGGACCCCAGCGCTGCAAGACTGCAGTGCTAACCACTGAGCCACCGTGACAACATGCATTCAAATTGCATACTTGTGAGCACACACCTGCCCACTTGCGGAGTTTTCACCTAAGAATCCTGACAGTGTGCAAATTGTGCCCTGTGAGGATTTACAAATCTTCAGTCACATAAAGCGACTGCAAACTTTAGCCCCAAGCCTGGACATAGGATGATTCTACCTTTCAGTCGAGGTGCTTGAAACTTAATACCCGTGAGTTGTGGGAGTGCTTGATATGAGAATACTGAATGGAGAAAAGGTGGGACCCCCTGGATATAAGTATATTGCCTCAATATGATTTCTGGGGGAAGGCTTTGGATATTATACTGCATCACTACTCAGGGGGGTCTGGATGTGGCTCACGATGCTCTGAATGTGGCTCTCAAGGTCAGAAAGGTCAGGAACCACTGCTGTACATAAAATAGAGGTATAAGAAGTCTGAGCAAAATGCTTTGTATACCCCTTTGTATCGTGCAGGCTTTTGGGATGTTTCGGCAATTGACTTTGTAAACCATTTGGTCACCAATGTATGCGTGTTATGGATCCTATAGAAGCATTATCATCTTTTGTACGTGTAAACTGCCTATATGTATATGTTTGTGTGCCGCCTCCGTGCCAGCAGCCGGGCTGCTCGGATCCGGATCCGCGGTGGCTCGAGGGGTCTCAGGACCCGGGGGTCGTGCGGCCACTCAAATGAAGGGGGTATTTACAGGGGATTGAGTTTGTAACGCTAAACGTGGTATGTGGTAATGTGGAGTACCACCGCTGCAGTTGGGAGTACCCGGGGGCGATGGAATGGGGCAGCCAGGTGTTAGAACCCTCCACAGGTAGGGGGTAATGCTCCGGTACTCAGTGATGGTAAGGAGGAGTGCCATTGGGTGTGAAGGGGTCACTTGCGTACTCACTCAGTCCATTAAGCGGACACCGACAACTGGATAAACCAAAGTTCTGGACACTGCTGCCGCTGAGGGGAGCTTAGTTCGGGTCCCATCCCCAATGGTGTTGCCTGGTGATCCGTGACCTGCCTCCTGGCACTAAGTTTACTTCTCTGTTGGTCCCGGTAGTATGGAACTAGTCGGGTCCGCTCCCCACTATGGCTAAGTGTGGGAGCTTGCTCTCAGGGTTCACACTTGGGATTTTCTGGACTGTTTGAGTGGAAAGTCCTATCCCCCTTGTTGCGCTAGTACCCCGATTTTGCAGTGGGTGGAGAGCGGATCTTGAAGGCTCCGTTCTCGTCGGGTAAATTGTCAGGTTGCCTAAAGCTACTCCCTGACCTAGGGTCCACGTACCCCGTCGTGCCCTGGTCCTAGCCCGGTGATGGTGCAAGGCCGCCGGCTGTCCTCCTCGACAGTTCGGTGTCCCTTGCCACGATCCCCTGCGACCGGGGGTCCAGCTCCTCTAGGCCCAGATCATCGTCTACCACCTAGGTAACTTCCTAGGAGCCCTGCTCCTGACCTCCTGTCTCCTTCACT
Source organism: Anomaloglossus baeobatrachus (assembly GCF_048569485.1). Taxonomy (NCBI): domain Eukaryota; kingdom Metazoa; phylum Chordata; class Amphibia; order Anura; family Aromobatidae; genus Anomaloglossus; species Anomaloglossus baeobatrachus. Next base: position 211,247,971 of record NC_134360.1, on the reverse strand, counting down.
TCCAAAACTACTCTCCCCTTCTTCTGACACTCCTGACCTCCCCTTAACCAACCCCCCAAGTGGGCAACCCTATTCCACTCAGGCCGTCCACTGATGTGTCTGGTGGGTGTGGTGCAGAGTGTACCTAGGATTTTGTTTAGCTGATGATGGCAACACCAAAGGCCAGGGACTCGTAACCAAAAAGGAGGCGGATATTGCACAAAAGGGCAGATTGCACAATACCCTGTGACGAGCTGATAGTCCAGGGGCGTCACATTTGTGCAAATGAACCACTTGCACATTGTATAAATTCTGCACTCCGCCATAGAATCCAATATTAACCATTTGCACTAACGCCGCTGTTTTGCATAATTTTCAATAGCTGCATTCATTCATACAAGTGCACACTATACAATTCTACATCGTATACCTGTGGATTTGCTGACTCGTCCCTCATTCTCTTTCTTTTGCTCACGGCCTCCTTTACAAATGATTTACATCTTTATTAGGTGCTCTCAAGACATATAAATAATCCCCCTGTTTGGATTTCCAGCGCTGGAGGCGAAGGAACGAGATCTTTATGCAAAGGAAAGCTCTGATCTATACTTGCCGCCTGCTCTATTCTTTATACGAGTTTTGTGTTGCTTTTCTTCAAGGATTTAGTTGGGTCATTTATACTACGGCTTTTTTTATATCATCATTTGGTATTACCTAGTTTGGGAGATTTTTCTGACAACGACACCAATCCTCAGCAATGAATACTAGGATTGTAAAGCACTGTATATGCAGAAAATACAGTTTTCCATAACCCCTTCTTAGTTCATTACTAGACATATAGATTCACATCAGCATGGGTTATTGTTTTTAGCAGCACAACAGTGTCTGAATGTCACGGGTGTGTCACGGTTGACAGACAGTCCTGTGGTGTCCGGCTGTAGAAGGTCGCAGCTGTAGAATGTCTGCTCCCTGACATTCTATTCTTCCTTCTGTGGTGTAAATGCTATCCTATCTATCATATTTGCTTGGAGTTAGTCCCTTTCCTTTTAGGACCCTGTGGATATCCTCACCTTTCAGTTTTTAAACATCATTACTTCCCCTTGTGTCTTTAGATATCCACATTTCCCCTTAGTATTTGCTGGTGAAAGAGTTATATTCCTATACAGGCCTTGGATGCAAGCAGTCGGCTTGCATTCATCTGAAGAAATATTGTTGTGTGTTGCTGTTTCTCTCCTTGAGTCTTCTTGGAGATACGTTGCTCCTTCACTTCCTCCTGTTTGTGCTCCCTTTGTGTCCTTTAGAGCTTAGCAGGGTTGACTGACTGCTCATCTCATCCATTCCTTACATTGGGCACGTTTCAGGGTCAGCCAGGGACAGGTATCCTGGTTGGTGCATAGCTGTGGAACCTGTCTAGAGTGTTCAGGGGAGCCAGTGGAAAGTTGTTTTCTCATGGGTCACCATTTCCCCCTTCACTAGACATAAGACTTCCCATGACTTCCCTGTTGCCGTATGCATGAAACTTCCCCATACCTACCGTGACACTGAATTCCCGTAAATGTCACGGAGTATTCTCCAGGCTACCGATTCCTATGGTCCATAAATGTGAACAATAAATTCTGTTAAAGGAAATCCATCACCAGGTTTTTAATACTTCATCTGAGAACAACATGATGTAGGAGTAGAGATCTCAATTTTAGAAATATATTACTTACTGGGCTACTTGCGGTAGTTTTCATGAAATCATAGTTTTTATTGCTGCAGATCTACCTCTGAATGCTAATCTTCCTATAACCCTGATTTCTGTGTACATTGTGCATTGGCAGAAAGCTGCGAATCAGAAGTGGTGGTGTAGTTACACAGAGCTCATGAATATGCACAACTACACAACATCAGGTTTACTAGCTCTCTAGTGATAATCTCCTGCTGATAAAACAATGATTTTATCAAAACTACAACAAGCAGCCAGTTCTCCAAATGCTCAGATCTGTATAACCTCTCCCACACCACTGATTGGGAACTTTCTATATACTCTGTACATAGGCAGAAAGCTGTGAATCAGAGGTGGAGGTGGGGTTACACCAAGCTCATGAATATGGATGATTACACAACAACAGGTTTAATAGTAGTGATGGGCGGACCCAGACTGTAAAAGTGGGCATAGAGTCCTCCCATGTTATGATACCCTGCACAGATAAAGCTTATGGCTACAGGCTGCAGAAGGTTATCATAATATGGGGGGACACTACGCCAATTTATTTATTCATTTTTATACCACGATAGACCCACATAGCATCTGTGATTGGAAGCAGTCAGCTGACACGCTGCCAATCAAGGTGGGGGTGCAACTGACTGCAACCAATCACAGACGCCGGTGGGCAGTGAAAGCAATGCATATGTAATGAAGGTAATTTGGGGCCCCAGAAGTGAATGAGCGGCCTGGAAGCAGTTACAGCCATGCCGGAGCCTTGGTAAGGACAGCCTGCTTGCTCTTATCCCTTTATCCCTTCTACCACCATTTTTAATTGACGGATTCTGGTCCCCATAGACTTATATGGGGACCAGTGTCCGGCCAGATATCGGGGATCAATTCCGGGCGGGATTTTTTTTAATCCGGTTAGGTCCACCGATCCCGGTTATCTGAGTCCGCCCATCACTATTTACTAGTCCTCTAATGATAATCTGCTGCTGATAACCAAAACTATAACAGGCAGCCCAGTAAGTGGCACATTGCTGGAATGAGCGCCTCTGCCTCTACATTATGCTGCTGTTAAATTAGATGACAGATTACCATTTACAGACTAAAACATAAAAACTGTTAAGAAAAAAAGGATATTTCTTAGTAAAGAATTTGGATAAACAGGGAGCTTTTCTGCTTATCAAAAAGCTCTAAAAACAGATGCTATTGTTCTTTGATAATAAAAGTAACACTATTCCCCAATACAGCCCGGACCCTCCTGCATGGCTCCTGGTTTTTTGCTTTGCGCCATTATATAGCTAATTAGTGGCTGCAGCTGTCAGGTGCCAAACTACGGAGAAGGAACGCCGGGTGGGTGAGCGCTGCGACTTCTAGTATTTTAGAACGCCCATTATCAAAATGAGTTACAGATACATATTCCTTTCATAACCTGTTTATATTTTAATACCTGAGCTGCTGTTAACATTATTTAACCCCTTCACGCCAGAGCAATTTTCCGCTTTATGGTTTTTTTTTTTGTTTTGTTTTTTCCTCCCCTTCTTCTAAGCCCCATAACTTTTATATTGTTCCATCAATATAGGCATATGAGACCATCTTTTTTGAGTTGTACTTTTGAATGACTCAATTCATCTTATTATATGGTGTACTGGAAAACATAAACAAAAATTCAAAGTACCTTGAAATTGCAAAAAAAAAGAGCAGTTCCAGAATTGTTTTGTGTTTTTTTTTCTGTTTTTTTTTATTTACCATGTTCAGTATATGGTAAAACTGACCTTGGAATATGATTTCCCAGGTCAGTACGAATGCGCAGATACCAAACATGTATAGTTTTTATTTTATTTAAGTGGTGAAACAAAATTCTGAAATGTGTAATCATTTTTTTTGTTGTATCAACATTTTCCGAGACTCATATCGTTCTCATTTTTTGGGATCTGGGACTCAGTGATGATTTATTTTTTGCACCCTGAGCTGACGTTTTTATTGATACCATTTTGGACAAATGCGATGGTTTGATCGCCTTTTATTGCATTTTTTTTCCAATGCTGTGGCAAACAAATAAAACATACTTTTCAGTTTTTATTTTTTCTCGTCATGTCGTTTGCCAATCGGATTAATTTAATTTGTATTTTGATAGATTGGACAATTTTGAATCCAGCGATAGAAAATATGTGCACTTTTTAAAAAAAAAATATTTTTTTTAAATGGGGCCAATGGGGGGGTGATTTGAACTATTGTGTTTTTTTTTTTTTTAATTTTAATATTTTGAAAATCTTTTTTTTTAAACTTTTTATAGTATTTAATAGTCCGCTTAGGGAAGCTGACGCTGCTATCATCCAATCGCTTGTGCTGTGCAGGGCAAAGCGTCAGCGTTAGCACCGCTCTGTACAGAACAAATGATGATTTCCTATGAATGTCGCTCGCAGCTGGCATTCACAGGAGGATCATATTGACAAGCCCAGGGGTCATCAGTCGACCCACGGCTATAAGACAACCCATCAGCTGCCCACGATCCTGTCATGGGTGCACCAGTGGGAGCAGGGAATAACGCACCCCTCTGCTGCGGGATTTAACTGGTTAACAACCACAGGTGGATCTCAGCCATCATGTGCAGGGAAAGATGCGGGCTCAGTGTGCGAGCCCGCATCAAAGGCAGAGACACGACTTTTGACTTAAATAAACATCAAAAGTTGTGAAGGTATAAAGATTTGCTTTACAACAGTCACATATTGTACAGGAATCATCATTGACATCTATTGGGCTCCAGCCACTGTTCAACTGCAGGTATCTAGAGCTGAGAAAACCTGCAAAAATCAAAATTTGGTTGGGAAATTCAATTTGCATTTGAGTTGGAAAAGGGTTTTAAAAAATAGTAAATTAGATTTCCCCAGCTTCTCATTTATCGTCATCACCACAAGCTCTCCGCCGGCTTCCAAAGATGCCTGATCCACTCCTTGGCGCCTCTGGTGCCGTCTAGGGTTTCATCATACGTCTTTACGATATATTGACTTAACATGCGTCGCCCCATATAAAGCGGAGAAGTTGACTGAGGAAGCCAGGAGAGGCCGGGGTGGGTGAGGGAAGAGCGGCACTGGCAAGGACAGCTGATCAGCTTAGGTGAATATTATATACTCTATATATACAGTACAGGCCAAAAGTTTGGACATACCTCATTGAAAGAGTTTTCTTTATTTTCATGACTTTAAAAATTGTAGATTCACATTGAAGGCCTCAAAGCTATGAATTAACACATGTGGAATGAAATACTTAACAAAAAGTGTGAAACAACTGAAAATATGTCTTATATTCTAGGTTCTTCAAAGTAGCCACCTCTTGCTTTGATTACTGCTTTGCACACTCTTGGCATTCTCTTGATGAGCTTCAAGAGGTAGTCACTTTTTTGTTTAGTATTTTATTCCACATGTGTTAATTCATAGTTTTGATGCCTTCAATGTGAATCTACAATTTTCAGAGTCATGAAAATAAAGAAAACTCTTTGAATGAGAAGGTGTGTCCAAACGTTTGGTCTGTACTGTATATACTGCTAAAAAAAATAAAGGGAACATGTAACCGAGGACTTTATATTTTGGCGTTCCTTTTATTTTTTTGAGCAGTATAGATATACATATATATATATATATAAAATTATTATTATTATTAATATATATATATATATATATATATATATGTGTGTGTGTATATATGTATATATATATATATATATATATATATATATATATACAGTATATATGTATTTTGGCGTTCCCTTTATTTTTTTGAGCAATATATATATATATATATATATATATATACTATAATATATATATATATTATAATATATATATATATATATATATATATATTATAATATATATATGTATATATATATATTATAATATATATATGTATATATATATATATTATAATATATATATATATATATATATATATATATATATACAGTATATATATGTATTTTGGGCGTTCCCTTTATTCTTTTTGAGCAATATATATATATATATATATATATATATACTATAATATATATATATATTATAATATATATATATATATTATAATATATATATGTATATATATATATATTATAATATATATATGTATATATATATATTATAATATATATATATATATATATATATATATATATACAGTATATATATGTATTTTGGGCGTTCCCTTTATTCTTTTTGAGCAATATATATATATATATATATATATATATATATATATATATATATATATATATGTATGTGTGTGTATACATACATGCTAGAATCTTCTTATTTTGGGCAATTCTAATTAAAGTATATTAGTTTAAAATGAACTACTTCATTCTTAATGTAACATTGTTTTAATTTTTATTTCAGAAATTAATACTACACGGGGAAATAAATAATTTTATATATATCTTATCAGAGAAATCTGTCTATTTCTCCTTTTGAACTGATCATTTACTTTTGATTTACAATTAAAAACCTGTACTCAGTAAATACAGATTTTCCCATTACTGAAATAGGAGACAGCAGTTGGTGCTTATAAGATTCTATAGAGAGGAGAGGAGGAGGGAGGAGCTAGAGGAAGACACACATTCTGCTGCAAGTGCTCTTAAAGTGACAGTTCCATTTTCCAACTGCCCATTACTTCAATATTTTTAAATAATGGCAGTTTAAAAATAAATAAATAATAAAATCAAAACTCAAATTATAAACTGGATAGTTTACTTAGTTCAAATATATAGTTAATACCTTCCCTTTAAGTGAATGTAAAGTTTCATCCGTGCAGTCACTTTTCCATGATATATTATCAGAATCTTTCTCTTTATTTCTAATAAACACTATAAATTTAGAATATTAAATTATAATGTATAAATTCTCCACGATACTATATAACGCAGGCGTGCGCTTTCCTATGGAGTTGGGATAAGATTTATGGCCACATGATAGAGGATACAAATCATATACTATTTATGGAGATCATTTATATGTCGGCATTTCAGTCAATATCTTGTGTGCTCCTTAGAAGTAAATCCTCTCTGACCTTTGCTGTAACGGGTATATTATTGTCCTAAGGCTAAAATGAGATTTCTTCTTTTTTATTAGTGTTAGTTATAGTTAAAATTTCAGAATTTTCAATTCTACTCAATGATATCTGACCTCTGACACCAGAGCGATGTTTAAAAGTCTGGATTCCTAAAAGTCTACAATATAGAACAGAACAGTCTGCATTTTCCTAATTTCTACGGGACACCTACCAATACAATGCAATTATCTTAATGCTAATCCACTTACACCCGAGTACAAATCCATTCATAAGATCTAGGGTGTTGACCTTCTTTAATGCAAGGGTCAATCTATATACAAAAAATAGTAATTATCCAAGTGACTCCCCCATCCCGGGGTTACTCTCCAATTATTTCAGCTACCATTCATACACTCCCAGCACCAAGATTAATAATGATTTTTTATATACCTCCTATTCTATAACCATCAAGCAGGTCCGTTTCTGCAAGAGAAGACATCGGAGGGGAGAAAGGAGGTCCCAATCCTTGTTAGAAAATTTAGGAATCCTGTAGGTTCTGACAAGATCCGCAAATATCTATTGTGTATGACTGTATTGCAGGCTTAATATATACATCATATACCATGTTTTCCAAAAAGAGAGTGTCATATATTATCTTTGCCTCCAAAAGATGCGCTAGGGCTTATTTTTGGGGGATGTCATATTTTGTATTTGTGTCAGTGATTGGGTGGCCATGGCCAATCAATGAAATAATGAATATTCACCCTCTTCCCCATCCATTCGTCTGCAGGCATCAGTGATTGGAACGTATGCTAATAAAATAATGAATATTCACCCACTTCCCCGCCCAGCTCTCTGCTGGTATCAGTGATTGGACCTTGTGCTAATGAATGAATGAATATTCACCCCCTTCCCCGCCCACCCTTGTGCTGGCATCAATGATTGGAACTTGTGCTAGTCAAATAATAAAAATTCACCCCCCTTCCCCACCCACCCCTCTGTCGGCATCAGTGATTGGATCTTGTGCTAATGAATTGATGAATATTCACCCCCTTCCCAGCCCACCCCTGCTCCTGGCTTCAGTGATTGGACCTTGTGCTAATGATTTAATGAATATTCACCCCCTTCCCAGCCCACCCCTCTGCTGGCTTCAGTGATTGGACCTTGTGCTAATGAATTAATGAATATTCACCCCCTTCCCCACTCACCCCTCTGCCGGAGTCAGTGATTGGACCATGTGTTAATGAATTAATGAATATTCACCCCCTTCCCCATCCATCCCTGTGCTGGGATCAATTATTGGAACTTGTGCTAGTAAAATAATGAATATTCACCCCCTTTCCCACCCACCCCTCTATCGGTGTCAGTGATTGGACCTTGTGCTAATGAATTAATGAATATTCACCCCCTTCTCCGCCCACCCCTCTGCCGGCGTCAGTGATTGGACCTTGTGCTAATGAATTAATGAATATTCACCCCCTTCCCTACCCACCCCTCTGCCGGCGTCAGTGATTGGACCATGTGTTAATGAATTAATGAATATTCACCCCCTTCCCCATACACCCCTGTGCTGGGATCAATTATTCTAACTTGTGCTAGTAAAATAATGAATATTTCCCCCCTTCCCTGTCCACCCCTGTGCTAGGATCAATTATTGGAACTTGTGCTAGTGAAATAATGAATATTCACCTCCTTTCCCACTCACCCCTCTGCCGGCGTCAGTGATTGGACCTTGTGCTAATGACTTAATGAATATTCACCCCCTTCCCCGCTCACCCATCTGCGTGGTTAATAGTTTTCTAGATATCGTTAGTCAGACTATCATATTACTGCCCAAGAATGACAGCACAATGCTTGCACTACATCAATAAAAGTTACATATCGTGAAAGGGCTGACAAAGCCCTATTTCAGGATACTATTAGTATGAGGGTAATAATTAGGGCTTATTTTTGTAGAAGGGCTTATATTTTAAGCAAACTCTAAAAAGGCTGAAAAACCCTGAGCTTATTTTCGGGGTAATGTTTGGTTTAGCTTCAGGAGATAATCATTGCCAGGTCAGCTAGGTCAGCACACCCCCTGTGATTAGCAGCTCATTGTCTATAGACTTTGTATATAGAGAGCCTGCTTTGGGCGGGGCCAGCTATATAAGCTGAGTTACATACTAAATCTAAAAATCCTGATTGTGTCAGAACCGCTGCACCCAATAATCTAAGTGATACATCGTTGGATTCAGAGTCTCTTTGCCTACTTCATGCTGCTCTCAGATGAGGTAGCAAAAACCTGCTGACTGATGCCCTTTAAGAATATTAATAAAAATGTATAGCAAAGAATGTAAAATAAAATATATTAATGCATTCAAATCCAATTAAAATGGGATCTTTTGTCTTTTTTTAAGCAATATATTGTAGTTAGGATTTTTTTTAGCGGTTTTCATTTTCTTCTCCATAGTGTTGGTTTCTAGAATCTTGAAGCACAATAGATCCATTGTTGCAATCTCAAGGCTAAAAATAACCCATACACATGTGCAGTTGTATTAATAGCCCAGCTTCACCCACGGCACACGTGCATACAGCTGGGATATTCACTAAGGTCCATAGAAAACATTTTGCAATCTTGGCACTTGTCTGATAGAGAGACCTTCTGTTCCTGTAGACTTTGCATTCAATAAGAGTCTTCTTTCTTACAAATAGCCTCACAGACATTGGTGTCTTAGGAAATCTAGTAATTCAGTAACTTCAATATTGGCTATGTGTCTACCAATAGTTAATTCTTCTCCTTTTCAATATTCTTCGTCGGACAGCTGCGGTATTATGTCTTTTTATAGGAACATCCTTAATTGTGTATCGGGGGCAGATTTGATGGACGCACCTTGGCTTCTATAAATAAGACTATATATTCGCGTCGTCCATTCATCATCATCACCTCATTTGCCCTCAGATTCCACGCGTTTCATCGCGTTCTGTAAAGATTTAAGAATCTGTTAATGCTCGAGAAATTAAAATAAAAAAACCTTGTGAATTTCTTCATGTGCAGCCTCCTGATTTGTGATTAACCGAATTCCACATCTAAATCAAACAACCTTGGAGTTGTGAATTCTCCGCATTATCCCGCTGAGCACCGACGGCCTTAACTCTTGCAGTAGCGATATCCATTAATTATCATGTACAAAAAGCCAGGCAAAGTGTAAAACCAAGGGAAAATAAGAAAATAATTTCTACCTTTCAAAGCTTTTTTTTTCTAATTTGGAAAAAAGTAGAACCTTTGTACAGATGTTTAGTAAAATATAATGTACATATAAAATAAAGTTCCATCCACAGCAAAATTGAAGAGGACCAACCACCAGATTTTCATATACAAACTAAAGCCAGTGCTATACTGGTGCTATCATGCTGATTCTATACATACCTTTAGTTGTGAGATCGGATGTATACTTTCTGAAATACAGGCAAGTAAAATTTGTGAAAGGCACTGTTATTTGATTGATAGGTGCAATGGAATATCTAATAGATGGGTTGGGTTTTGCTAGTTATTCCCGCCCCTGTTTGCCTGCCTGTCCTTCCTCCCCCTGTCTCTTATTACATGGGGAGGAAGGATAGGGGGAGGAAGGACACGCAGGCAAACAGGGGTGGGAATAACTAGCAAAACCCGACCAACCTAGTTGATTGATAGCAGCTACAATATATCTAATAAATGGGTTGGGTTTTGCTAGTTATTCTCGCCCCTGTCTGCTGCCTGTTCTTCCTCCCTCCTTCCTCCCTCTGTAATAACAGAGACAGGGGGAAGAAGGATAGGCAGGCAGACAGGGGCAGGAATAACAAGCAAAACCCGACCCACCTATTAGATATTCAGCAGCTTCTATCAATCAACTAGGTGGGTCGGGTTTTGCTAGTTATTCCCGCCCCGTCTGCCTGCCTGTCCTTCCTCCCCCTGTCCTTCCTCCCCCTATCCTTCCTCCCCATGTAATAAGAGACAGGGGGAGGAAGGACAGGCAGGCAGACTGGGGCAGGAATAACTAGCAAAACCCGACCCATCTATTAGATATTCCGTTGCACATATCAATCAAATAACAGTGCATTTCACAAACTTTACTTGCCTATATTTCAGAAATTATACATCCGATCTCACAACTAAAGGTATGAATAGAATCAGCATCATAGCACCAGTATAGCAGTGGCTTTAGTATATATAGGAAAATCGGGTGGTTGGTCCTCTTTAAATTCAGACAAACCAAGCAAAAGCCTTTAAAATATTCATAAAAATTTGGTGAACAGTTACATAAAGGAAAATGATCCCAAAAATGAATGTAGTTTCAATAAAGCAAAAATAAATTACAAAAGTAAAAATAAGTACTCATTACAGGAGAAATATGCTTCTGTCTCCACTTATGAGCCTTTTCTTTCCCTTCATCTGGCTCATGAATCCTTTATTTACTTAGCAATACAGCTACAATCCACATAGATTAAAACAATATAGACTGCCAGCTCACTGATATATCAGATTACAGCTAATTATTGAAGTCTGAGGAGAAGGAAAGGGCAGGGGGTACGCAGTCTTCTAACCCCTCACTGCAGTGCCCACAATGCGATCACCGATGTGTTGTCATGATGGCCAGGGGTCTGCTGAAGTCCCCTGTGTTTGTCATCTCAGTACTGTGAAAATCAGCCCCTGGCTGGCATTCATAGGGGACTGTGATTTCTTCTATATACAGCAATGCTCTGGTATAGAACAAGTGATCAGTTTATTGCAGCTTCAAGTTCGCTAAG
>NC_134360.1:209843910-209848910 GCF_048569485.1 Anomaloglossus baeobatrachus | reverse complement strand
ACCGCAGTAGCTTACCATTGTCTCCGGCCACCCGATGTAGCCAGCTGAGAGGGTTGTGGTCTGTCACTATGGTGAAGTTGCGTCCATATAGGTAGGGCTGCAGTTTCCGCAGGGCCCACACTATAGAGAGGCACTCCTTCTCCACAGTGGCGTAGGCCACTTCCCGGGATAAGAGCTTGCGGCTGAGAAACATCACCGGATGCTCTTCTCCCTTCCCATTTACCTGGCTGAGTACTGCACCAAGGCCAAACGCACTGGCATCTGTCTGAACTATGAACCGTCGGGTGAAGTCCGGAGCTTGTAGGATTGGGGAACTGGCGAGGGCAGCTTTTAGTGCCCTGAAGGACCGTTCACAGTCATCTGTCCAGGTGACTACTTGCGGTAGCTTCTTTTGGTGAGGTCCGTCAACGGCTTAGCAAGAGCACTATAGTTAGGAACGAACTTCCTATAGTATCCTGCCGTACCCAAGAAGGACATCACCTGCTTCTTTGACTTGGGGGTAGGCCAGGAGGTGATGGCATCAACCTTCCCTGGCTCTGGTTTCAGGGTCCCGCCACCCACTCTGTGTCCAAGGTACTGTACCTCCGTCATGCCGATCTGACACTTCCCTGGCTTTATAGTCAGACCAGCGCTTTGGATCCGCCTGAGCACCTGCTCCAGGTGCCCCAGGTGTTCCTCCCAAGTGGGACTAAAGATGGCAATGTCATCCAGGTAAGCTACTGCAAACCCTCCTAGTCCCTCGAGCAGCTGGTCGACCAATCGCTGGAAAGTGGCAGGAGCATTTCTCATGCCCAAGGGCATGACGAGGGATCCATACAGCCCGAATGGGGTGATGAAGGCGGACCTTTCCTGTGCTTCCTTGGACATAGGAATCTGCCAGTACCCTCGACTCAGGTCCATGATGGTCAGGTACTGGGCCCCGGCTAAGCAATCCAGTAACTCGTCGATGCGTGGCATTGGGTACGCATCGGGTGCTGTGATTGCATTTAGCCTCCTGTAGTCCACACAAAACCGGGTTGTCCGGTCCTTTTTGGGAACCAAGACTACAGGCGAGGCCCATGCACTTTTGGACCTCTGGATCACTCCCAGGACTAGCATTTCATCGATCTCCCTTTTTATGTCCTTTTGTACCTCTAGGGAGACACGGTATGGGGGTTGACGAACTGGGGAATGACTCCCTGTGTCCACCTGGTGGGTGGCTAGGGATGTCTTCCCTGGGACATTCGTGAAGGTCATCAGGTAGGGCCGGAATACCTCCCGCAGCTGGGACTTTTGGTCCAAGGATAGCTGTGGGTTGAATGCCGCCTCCTCGATAGACCCTCCATCCCGGGCTGAGGCGAGCAAGTCCACCAAGACTTCACTTTCGCCTTCCTCGGGAAGACTACACACAGGAAGAGCAAAGGCTTCCCTGTCATGATGAGCTTTCATCATGTTGACATGGAAGACCTTTTGCCTCTTCCTGGCATGGTCGATGGTGACCACATAGTTTACGTCATTGAGGCGCTGATGCACCAGGTATGGACCCTCCCAGGCCGCCTGAAGCTTGTTCTGGGTCATTGGGACTAGGACCCACACCTTCTGACCCACTTCGTACACCCGCTCTCGAGCGTGTTGGTCGTACCATCGCTTCTGGCTGGCCTGGGCTTGCGCCATATTCTCATGCACCATCTGCGTCATTGACTGCATTTTGTCACGGAGCCGAATGACATACTCCACAACGGACACTTCTGGGGAATTCAGTTCCTCTTCCCAGGATTCCCTTACCAGACCAAGAGGCCCCCGGACTCGTCTGCCATACAGGAGCTCGAAGGGGGAAAACCCCGTTGAGGCCTGTGGTACCTCTCTGTAGGCAAACAGCAGGTGTGAGAGATACCGCTCCCAGTCGCGTCCATGTGACTCAACCAGCATCTTAAGCATCTGCTTAAGTGTACCATTAAATCGCTCACACAAACCATTGGTCTGTGGGTGATAAGCGCTTGATATCAGATGCCGCACCTGCATTTTCTTACAGAGAGCCTCCATTAGACGAGACATGAACTGAGTCCCCTGGTCGGTAAGCATCTCCCTGGGAAATCCTACTCGGGAGAATATGGTCAAGAGGGCATCTGCCACCTTATCGGCCCTAACTGAGGACAGAGCCACTGCCTCCGGATACCGGGTAGCATAGTCTACCACAGTAAGGACGAACCGTTTTCCAGAGCTGCTGGGGACGGCCAGAGGCCCGACAATGTCCACAGCGACCCTCTGGAAAGGCTCCTCTATCACCGGCAAAGAGATCAGGGGAGCTTTGGGAGCAGGCCCTGACCTTCCCACTCTTTGACATGTGATACAGGAGCGGCAGTAGTTGGCAACATCTGTCCCCATTTTGGGCCAATAGAAGTGGTGAGACAGCCGGGCCTTGGTTTTGCTAACCCCCAAGTGTCCGGCGAGTGGGATCTCATGGGCAATCCGCCGCAACTCACTCCTAAAGCGGTGAGGCACCACCAGCTGTTTTTCCTTCAGCCACTCTTGTTGGGGGTTACAGGGAATTGTCTCCCGGTACAACTTTCCCTGGTCCCAGAATACCCTCTCCTTATCGGTCTCGGAGGAGGGCTTCTCTGCGAGGTCCCTTAACGTCTCTAGACTGGCATCAGTTCGTAGAGCCACCTGAAACTCTTGGCTAGAGGCAGCCAAAAGTGACGTTAAGGTTCCAACCTCACCGGGACCCTCTGGGACCTGCTCTGGGTCCATCACCAGTTCCGTTATCCCTCTGGGTGAAGAGGTGTCAGAAGGCAGGGTTTCATTTGCGTTCTGGGCACTCTGACTGCGGGTGACAGCACCGATGAAGGCTGTCTCCCCGGGGAATAACCACTCTTCCCCATCAGCCTGACAGGTACTACTGGCTGTGTCACTGTCCGCTGTGACACTGCTCAGCTGCATTTGGCCACTGTCCTCGTGGTTCTCATGTCTGCCTCCATCTCTGTCAGCACAGACACTTGCTACCTTGGGGTTGTCCTCAGCCACGTCACCCTGCCGCGTGGCATGGCTGAGTTCCCCTGTACAAACCTCCACTTTATTACCATGCACAACATTTGTAATCACGTTCTGGATATCCGCATTCGGGTCGCATGACTTATCAACAACATTTGCATCACATGATTTAACAACATTTGCATCACATGACTGATCAACAACATTTGTATCACATGACTGATCAACAACATTTGTATCACCTGACTTTTTGGATTCGGGAGGATCATCAGGGAGAAATTGTGCGACTAATCGCCCCAGATCAGTCCCCAATAAAACATTGGTTGGTAGATGTTCATCCACCCCCACTTCCCTCCACCCTCTCCCAGCACCCCAGTCGAGGGGAATCAGGGCCATTGGGAAGGAGTGGTGGACACCCCCCGCCAAGGCGACAGTCAGGAGTTTTCCCGGGATAAAGTTTTCAGGGGGTACCAGTTCAGGGCGGACCAGTGTTCTGTCGGCCCCAGTGTCCTTGAGCCCCACAGTGGGGGTTCCGCCTACGGTGACGGGGTGTAGGTTTTCGCAGGCCCTACCACCCGCCTTCCTTGCCAAAAGGACAGTTCCAGTGGGCCCTTGGGCCTTGGATGTGGGGTTCCTCTTCTGCCTCTCTGGGCAACCAGAGCTGAGGTGTCCAGGCAGGTTGCAGGAAAAACACCTGCGAGTGTCAGAGGTGGGCCGGGCACTGGTGGATGAAACAGGACCTACGGGAGGTCGGCTGGTAGGGGCAGGGGTGGTTGTAGTTGTCATCTTACCCCCTTTCCAGCTAGTGGTGGACGGCTTCCGCACCTCCGATGCACGGTTGGCCACATAGGCGTCGGCAATCTGGGCTGCTTTTGAGGCCTCCTTGGGCTCTCGGTCCATAACAAACTGTCGAACCTCCACAGGACAGACATGTAGGAGTTGGTCCTTCACCATGAGGTCCTTTAACTCCTCAAAGGTTGTAACGGACAGTCCTTGGATCCACTGGTCAAAGGTGCGCTGGAGCCCACCCTCCAAATCGCTGTAGCTGTCATGAGGTCCGAGCTGGAGGGTCCGGAATTTTTTTCGGTACACCTCCGGAGTCAGCTGATACTTCCGTACTAGGGCCTGCTTTATGGCCCCATAGTCTCCACTCTGCTCTTGAGGGAGACTGGCAAACGCGTCCAGGGCCTTGCCTCGCAGCCCTGGGGTTAAGTATTGTGCCCATTGTGTTGAGGGCAACTGGTACTGCAAGCAAGTCTTTTCAAATCCCCTCAGAAAGGTGTCCAAATCCCCGTCCTTTTCCATCACAAGAAAGTGCTCCGGTCGGGGCTTAAAGCTGCTGGCATTATTGGACTCACCGTTTAGTGAGGAAGATGTCTGCTGCCGGGCTTTGAGGATATTCAATTCATGGTCTCTCTGGGCTTGGCGCTCTCGCTCGGCTCTCTCAGCCTCTCGCTCGGCCTGAGCCTGGCGCTCGGCTCTCTCAGCCTCTCGCTCGGCTCTCTCAGCCTCTCGATATTGCTGAATGAGGCTTAGCCGTCCCTGCCGGTCATCTGCAGCGAATTGTTGTAGAGCCATCTTCAGGAAAGAGTCCATGTTGCCCCGGTCACTGCTCTGGCTTGCAGTTGATGGTGGGGACTCTGCAGAAGCACTATCCTGGGCTTGGCTTGCCTCCTCTTCTCCAGCACTGGGGGAATGAACGTGCTCTGCGTCCCATTGTAAAAGTTCTTTAATGAGGTCTTGCCTCGTTTTGCCATAGCCATCAATCAACTTGGATCTGCAGAGTGCAGCAAGAACTTCCTTCTTCTGCTGATTGTACCAGGCTTCTGACACAGCATCCATAATTGCCAAATAAAAGATAGGATAGAAAACAAGAGAGAAGGGGAGGGGGTAACTGCTACACGTACAGTATTGTTCCAGGTATATTTAAACACTGAGTTCAATCCTCAAAACTTTTGCAAGTTTTTAGTGAAAGGTATGATTGCTCAAACCAGATCACTAATGCTTTATATATCCCACCGCTTGCCACC
>NC_134360.1:209753910-209831410 GCF_048569485.1 Anomaloglossus baeobatrachus | reverse complement strand
ACAGCAACAGCTTCCAAATGCAAAACCACACACCTGTAATCAACCCCAGACCTTTTAACTACTTCATTGATTACAGGTTAACGAGGGAGACGCCTTCAGAGTTAATTGCAGCCCTTAGAGTCCCTTGTCCAATTACTTTTGGTCCCTTGAAAAAGAGGAGGCTATGCATTACAGAGCTATGATTCCTAAACCCTTTCTCCGATTTGGATGTGAAAACTCTCATATTGCAGCTGGGAGTGTGCACTTTCAGCCCATATTATATATATAATTGTATTTCTGAACATGTTTTTGTAAACAGCTAAAATAACAAAACGTGTCACTGTCCAAATATTTCTGGACCTAACTAATTATTATATATATATATATATATATATATATATATATATATATATATATATACATACATACATACATACATACATACATACATACATACATACATACATGCATGCATGCATACACACACACACGTACATATAAATATATATATATATATATATACATATACATACACACATACTGTATATACATATTTATATATGCATACATATACTGTATATACATACATATACACACAGTATATTTTATACAGTATATACACAGTATATATTAGTATATACATGTGTGTATTAATTTAATTTATTTAGTTATATTTTTCCACAATTAGGATCACCTTTCTTTTACCCAGTTTACAAGATGTGT
Source organism: Anomaloglossus baeobatrachus (assembly GCF_048569485.1). Lineage (NCBI taxonomy): Eukaryota > Metazoa > Chordata > Amphibia > Anura > Aromobatidae > Anomaloglossus > Anomaloglossus baeobatrachus. The sequence continues at coordinate 209,830,708 of NC_134360.1, read as the reverse complement.
AAAATAAAATAAAAAAATAGACATACGTCATATTGCTAATATGAAAATAAGCCGATTGGTAGAAGCTGTGATGAGAAAACAAATCAAAACATGTGTTTTTTTGGGTTGCGACAATAATGCGAAATAATGTAATAATAAATATAGTCCATAGTTGTATAAATAAAAAGAGATTACCACGCAAAAAAAAAAAAAAGTAGCCTCCATACAGCTCCATTAATTATAGTATAAAAAAGTTACAGGTCTTGAAAAATGACAAGCCAATTTTTTGTCTAAAATAAAAATATCAGATTTTTTTTTAGCCAATAAATTAGTAAAAAAACAACTAGATATATTTGATATCCACATAATCATATCGACCTGGAGAATCATTTTGCATGTAATTTTTACTGTACAATGAACGCCATAAAAATAAATCTTAAGAAGCAATGTCAGGATTATGTGGGGGGGGATTAACCATTTCGATGCACGTGTAATTGTTTTTCTATTTCCCCCAACTCCATATGGTAACATGAATAGTGTAATTTAATACTACATCTTGTCCCACAAAAAAAAACAAAAAAAAAACCAAGGCTTAATATGGCTATGTCAGTGCAAAACATTAAAAATCTATGGCTATTTAAAAAGGAAGAGGAAAAAATAGAAATGAAAAAAGGAAAATTGTCTGAGGAGGGAAGGGGTTAAGTAGAAGAAAAAGGTGTCAATATCCTTTAAATGAAGCACATTAAATAATACAAAAATAATTTTGTGGAATATTTAGTATACAATGTTGCGGTCGCTCCTTTTGTTCAGCATTGGGAACATTTTGTGTAACTTCGCACCTTGAAGTAGATGACGTTCACCAAGACCAGGATGGTGTCTTCGGTGATGGCTCCTTCTGGGATCACATCAGTGATTTTCTTCTCTGTCTTATTGGACACCCAGTTATTGATAATGTGACGAGAATCTTCAGCTTTCTCCTAAGACACAAAAACACAAAAACACAAATATTAAATATTACTATATTATCTGATCACATGAATCTCCAGAGCTGCAGTACAGCGAGACGAGGATGCCGGACGTATGAGAAATACATTCCACACACCTTGAAGTTCAGGGGCCATAACTTTGCTCCGTAAACGGCCTCACTGATTTCTTGATACGTCTGGTTGAAGGTCAGAGACTTTTCTCCAAAGAGACGATTGGTAGATACCAGTTCTGAGGACTTGTTGGCTTTTCGGTATAGTCTACAGTTCAGTTTTGCAAAGAAGAAATGAATTTGATCGGAGGCCTTTTCGGAGACCGAGTCAAAGTGGAAAACCTATTGTAAGAAGTAAATTCATTATTTATAGGGTATAAAGACAGCTACGGTTCTGGTGGAATTAAATATCTGATTATACAAAATTGTGGTGCTCATTGTCAGCAATATACCACTTCTCTGCCAAATAGGTAGTCCCCCAAGGATTGGACTGGCCAATAAAAAAATCCAATGGATCCTACGATGTGCTCCATGCTTTTGCTGATAGTTCGTCAGCCAACCATCTCGGCTCTCTCATTCACAGGAGCTTTTGTACGGCAGGGCGCTCCTCTGTTCTCCATGACAAAGCTGTTGGCCAACATGACATCTCCAAAAGAAGAATACAACCGGCAATCCAAAACTGGACATGCCCAATCAACATCTCCCCCTACAACCAGTTGGCCAGCGGCCCTACACATATTACACTGTTGGTCGAACCCATTGATATCAACGAATTTGGCCGATATTAGTCTAATGTATACTGCCAAAATAATGGGTCCTAAGGTCAAGCATAAGAAAAGCCCATGTGGAGATGCCTTTGGAGCCAATTATTTGGCACTGGGTTATAAGTCTTTGATCTACAAATACACCATTAACCTAACTGCAAAAATGTTCTTTTTGTGGAGATTTTTTTTGTAGAGATGGAGGGCGATTCCTCAGAATTAGTGATGGCAAATAGTAACTATTCATGTCCAGATTATTCATAACGATTCCCAAAGTGCTATTCAAGTATTTGTCACGAATAACGAGCCTAATGCAAGACAATGGGGAACCCCAGCATTTTTCTTGCCGTGGCGAATACTGGAATAATACTTGGTATTTGGTAAGCCTTATCCGAACACAAATAGTTAAAGGGGTGGTTCACCCATATTTTTTTATTGTCTAGTTAGATATTATATTGAGAAACAAGGTTTCTCTCAAATACCTTAGGTTGGCAATAGTGCCTGTGAGAGGCGCTATTGCAGACCGCTGTCTCCCTCTACGGTGACATCACGTCAAGTTCCACACAAGTCATATCCCTGCGGCCGGCTGCAGTCTTCCTGACTCACTGAGCTGTGGGCAAGTGTTACACCGCTTGTCACAGCGCAGCGCGTCTCCTGCTTGCAGCGTTCTGCTTTGAGGGAGCAGGGAGCAGATGGGCTGTGACGAGCGGTGCAACACAGACCACAACTCAGTGAGTCAGGAAGACTACAGCCGGCCGCAGGGATGTGACGTGTGCGGAACTTGACATGACGTCATCAGAGCGGAAACAGTGGTCTGCAATAGCGCCTCTCACAGGCACTATTGCCAACATAAGGTATTTGAGAAAAACATTGTTTCTCAATACAATATTGAACTAGACAATAAAAAATATGGATGAACCACTCCTTTAATATTTGCCCATTACTACCCAGAAGTCAGAATCATTTCCTTTAGAAACTGCAAGGAAACCCAATTCAAAGCAGCTTGGAGGTGGTATCATTTGGAGTGACGAAGCCTTCTGGTCAATGGGAAAGGTTGGAGAATCCCTTGCATTCTCTCTATAAAGATTAATTTTAATTTAGTCATGTGTTTAAAAGAAGCTCACCCACCATCACAACTTGTCACCCAAAAATAGAATACTTGATAAGTTGTCTAACCCCTGCGAATCCCTAAAGCCCACTTTACACGTTGCAATTAGTTGTACAATCGCATTTGCGATGTGACACGCCCAGGTTGCATACGGGATCTATGAGATTTCAACGTTGGTCGTTCATTTGCTGTCACACGAGCGTTAGTAGTCTATGTTAAATTGGTCAATTGTGTGTGCGATCCTTTAGATCATGTGTTCTGTGACGTATGCATTGGGCACCTTTTTTTTTTTTTTTTATTTATTGACTTGCCAAGCGTGTGTAATGCGTGTGTAATGTGGGATGCGTTTTTACTATGTCATCTGCCATTCAGCTCTGCTACATGGCCGCTAACAGCAGACACAGACAGCCATGTAGCAGAGCTGAATGGCAGATGACAGCAGACACAGACAGAGCCGCACTGTCAGAATGAACTCGGGTGAACCTCACCCGACTTCATTGTGATGCTGCGGCTCTGTCTGTGTCGCGTCCTGATTAGCGGTCACCAGTGAAGACTCACCGGTGACCGCTAATCTCCTGAGTAACTGAAGTTAGCAGCCCTCTCTCATATACTCACCGATCCCCGGCGCTGCACGGCGTTCACACTGCTCCGGCGGCTTTTACTGTTTTGAGAAAGCCGGCCGCCCATTAAACAATTTCGTATTCCCTGCTTTCCCCGCCCACCGGCGCCTATGATTGGTTACAGTGAGACACGCCCCCACTCTGAGTGACAGGTGTCACACTGCAACCAATCACAGCAGCCGGTGGGCGTGTCTATACTGTGTAGTGAAGAAGGGAATTTTGTTTACTTACCGTAAATTCCTTTTCTTCTAGCTCTAATTGGGAGACCCAGACAATTGGGTGTACAGGCTATGCCTCCGGAGGCCGCACAAAGTATCACACTCAAAAGTGTTAAGCCCCTCCCCTTCTGCCTATACACCCCCCGTGCTCCCACGGGCTCCTCAGTTTTGGTGCAAAAGCAAGAAGGAGGAAAAGATTATAAACTGGTGTAAAGTATATTCAATCCGAAGGAATATCGGAGAACTGAAACCAAACAACATGAACAACATGTGTACACAAAAAAACAGGGGCGGGTGCTGGGTCTCCCAATTAGAGCTAGAAGAAAAGGAATTTACGGTAAGTAAACAAAATTCCCTTCTTTGTCGCTCTATTGGGAGACCCAGACAATTGGGATGTCCAAAAGCAATCCCTGGGTGGGTAAAATAATACCTCGTAATAGAGCCGTAAAAGGCCTCTTCCTACAAGTGGGCAACCGCCGCCTGAAGGACTCGTCTACCTAGGCTGGCATCCGTCGAAGCATAGGTATGCACCTGATAGTGTTTCGTGAAAGTGTGCAGGCTCGACCAGGTAGCCGCCTGACACACCTGCTGACCCGTAGCCTGGTGCCTCAAAGCCCAGGACGCGCCCCCGGCTCTGGTAGAATGGGCCTAGAGCCCTGAGGGAACCGGCAGCCCGGTAAGCTTCGAGAATTGGTTCCTTGATCCACCGGGCCAGGGTTGATTTGAAAGCCCGTGACCCTTTACGCTGGCCAGCGACAAGGACAAAGAGTGCATCCGAGCGGCGCAGGGGCGCCGTACGAGAAATGTAGAGCCTGAGTGCTCTCACCAGATCTAACCAGTGCAAATCCTTTTCACATTGGTGAACTGGATGATGACAAAAAGAGGGTAAGGAGATATCCTGATTGAGATGAAAGGGGGGTACCCCCCTTGGGAGAAATTCCAGAACCGGACGCAGAACCACCTTGTCCTGGTGAACACCAGGAAAGGGGCTTTGCACGACAACATTGCTAGCTCAGACACTCTCCGAAGTGAAGTGACTGCTACTAGGAAAATCACTTTCTGCGAAAGGCGTGAGAAAGAAATATCCCTTATTGGATCGAATGGTGGTTTCTGAAGAACCATCAGCACCCCGTTCAGATCCCAGGGTTCTAACGGCCGCTTGTAAGGATGAACGATGTGACAACCCCCTGCAGGAACGTGCATACCTGTGGAAGTCTGGCTAGGCGCTACTGGAAAAAACACAGAGAGCGCTGAGACTTGTCCCTTAAGGGAGCCGAGCGACAAACCCTTTTCCAGTCCAGATTGAAGGAAGGACAGAAAAATGGGCAAGGCAAAAGGCCAGGGAGAAAAACCCCGAGCAGAGCACCACGACAGGAAATTTTTCCACGTCCTGTGGTAGATCTTGGCGGACGTTGGTTTCCTAACCTGTCTCATAGTGGCAAATGACCTCTTGAGATAATCCTGAAGACGCTAGATCTAGGACTCAATGGCCACAGTGTCAGGTTGAGGGCCGCAGAATTCAAATGGAAAAACGGCCCTTGAGACAGCAAGTCTGGTCGGACTGGTAGTGCCCACGTTTGGCCTACCGTGAGATGCCGCAGATCCGGGTACCACGACCTCCTCGGCCAGTCTGGAGTGACGAGGATGGCGCGGCGGCAGTCGGCCCTGATCGTGCGTAACACTCTGGGCAACAGTGCCAGCGGAGGAAACACATAAGGGAGTTGAAACTGCGACCAATTCCGAACTAAGGCGTCTGCCGCCATAGCTCTGTGATCGTGAGAGGGTGCCATGAATGCCATGACCTTGTTGTTGTGCCGGGACGCCATTAGGTCGACGTCCGGCCTCCCTCAGCGGCAACAGATCTCCTGAAACACGCCCGGGTGAAGAGACCATTCCCCTGCGTCCATGCCCTGGCGACTGAGAAAGTCTGATTCCCAGTTTTCGACGCCCGGGATGTGAACTGCGGAGATGGTGGAGGCCGTGGCTTCCACCCACATCAAAATCCGCCGGACTTCCTGGAAGGCTTGCCGACTGCGTGTTCCGCCTTGGTGGTTGATGTAAGCCACCACTGTGGAGTTGTCCGACTGAATTCGGATCTGCTTGCCTTCCAGCCACTGCTGGAACACTTTTTAGGGCAAGATACACTGCCCTGATCTTCAGAACATTGATCTGAAGCGAGGACTCTTGCTGAGTCCACGTACCCTGAGCCCTGTGGTGGAGAAAGACTGCTCCCCACCCTGACAGACTCGCGTCCGTCGTGACCACCTCCCAGGATGGGGGTAGGAAGGATTTCCCATGCGATAATGAAGTGGGAAGAAAGCCACCCCCTAAGGGAAGCTTTGGTTGCCTGAGAGAGGGAGACGTTCCTGTCGAGGGACGTCGGTTTCCTGTCCTATTTGCGTAGGATGTCCCAATGAAGAGGACGCAGGTGAAACTGCGCGAAAGGAACTGCCTCCATTGCTGCCACCATCTTCCCCAGGAAGTGCATGAGGCCCTTCAAGGGGTGTGCTTGACCTTGAAGGAGAGATTGCACCCCTTTCTGTAGTGAACGCTTGTTGATCAGCGGAAGCTTCACTATCGCCGATAGGGTATGAAACTCCATGCCAAGATATGTCAGCGATTGGGCTGGTGTCAGATTTGACTTTGGAAAATTGATGATCCACCCGAAACTCTGGAGAGCCCCCAGAGAAGCGTCGGGGCTGTGTTGGCATGCCTCTTGAGAGGGTGCCTTGATCAGCAAATCGTCCAAGTAAGGGATCACCGAGTGACCCTGAGAGTGGAGGACCGCAACTACTGTAGCCCTGACCTTGGTGAAAACCCGTGGGGCTGTAGCCAGGCCGAACTGCAGTGCCACGAACTGCAGGTGTTCGTCTCCTATGGTGAAGCGCAAGAAGCGTTGGTGCTCTGGAGCCACCGGTACGTGGAGAAAAACATCTTTGATATCGATCGATGCAAGGAAATCTTCTGGGGACATTGAGTCGATGACGGAGCGGAGGGTTTCCATCCGGAACCGTCAGGTCTATACGTGTTTGTTGAGCAGTTACGGGTCCAGGACAGGACGGAAAGACCCGTCCTTCTTTGTAACCACAAACAGGTTGGAGAAAAACCCGTGACCCTGTTGCTGAAGAGGAACAGGGACCACCACTCCTTCTGCCCTCAGGGTGCCCAGCGCCTGCAGAAGAGCCTCGGCTCGCTCGGGAGGCGGGGATAACCTGAAGAATCGAGTCGGGGGACGAGAAGCGAACTCTAACTTGTAACCGTGAGACAGAATGTCTCTCGCCCAACGGTCTTTTACCCTTGGCAGCCAGGAATCGCAAAGGCGGGAAAGCCTGCCACCAACCGAGGATGCGGATTGAGGAGACCGAAAGCCATCAAGAAGCCGCTTTGGTAGCGGCACCTCCGGTGGTTTTTTTGACTTAGACCGCCATGAATCGGAGAGCCCTTGATCTATTCAGAGGCCTTTTGGACGAGGAGAATTGGGACCTGCCCGCGCCCCGAAAGAACCGAAACCTCGACTGCCCCATCCTCTGTTGGGGTATGTTCGGTTTGGGCTGGGGTAAAGATGTATCCTTTCCCTTGTATTGTTTGATGATTTCATCCAAACGTTCGCCAAACAGTCGGTCGCCAGAAATTGGCAAACTGGTTAAACGCTTTTTTTTGGAAGCAGAATCTGCCTTCCAGTTCCGTAGCCACAAGGCCCTGCAGAGTACCACCGAATTGGCGGAGGCAACCGCCATACGGCTCGCAGAGTCCAGGACAGCATTAATAGCGTAAGACGCAAATGCCGACGTCTGTGTGGCTGCGTCAATTTGCGCTTGACCTGCTGAGATAGCTTGTAGCACCCATACGGCTGCAAATGCTGGTGTAAAAGAAGCGCTGATAGCTTCATAGATGGATTTCAACCAGAGCTCCATCTGCCTGTGAGTGGCATCTTTGATTGATAGACGCTATAAGATCGTTCACTATGGCGTCCCCGTCAGGCGTATCAAGATTGAGAGCGGCCTCAGGATCAGAATCCTGATCAGCTGTCTCCGCTTCATCATCCAGGGATTCCCCCCGCTGAGACCCTGACCAATATGAAGATGTCGAGGGAATTTCCCAGCGAGCTCGCTTAGATGGTCAGGGGCTGGGGTCTGTATCAGAGACCTCACTCTGGGATCTATGAGACACCCCGGGGAGACCTCTGGTCCAACTGAGGTGGGCCAGGGAGCAATGATTCAACAGTGCCCCTGTGCTGAGATACCGGTCTGGATTGCTCAGTGGATCCAGCCGGCAGAGGGGTCGTACATGCGGCGCAGGCAGCATAGTAAGCCTGTGGTTTGGCGCTCCTGCCTTTTATGGGCGCCATGCTGTTGACTTCCTTGAGCAACACAATATATATACAGAATCAACTGTGCACCATACAGTGTAAAGCATATCTTATAAACATATGATTTAAAATTACACTCCTGCACAAATGTGGCTAGCACCACAGATGCTGCATACCCCCCGCATAAAGCGGTTGTGAGGCCACCAGGGTCCCTGCCTGGGTCTGTCAGAATTTGTCCCCCTCTGCAGCATTCAAGGAGCTGACAGGAATGGCTGCCGGCTTCTGAGGAGAGGGCAGTGAGGGGGGTGGAGTATGCAAAGCATGCTCCAGCCCTCAGTGCTGCTCATCCTGTGCAGCGTCCCGCCCTTCCCCTGCTTGTCAGGGCTGTGGGCGGGAGGAAGAAAGACTAGGCCGCAAAAGCCGGGGACTCGAGTAATAAACGCGGCCGCCGTAAAAGCGCGGCCGCGCGGAAGTCCCCGGCGCACTACAAGTCCCAGCCGCGCCTCAGTGTCAAAACATGGCGGCGGCGGTCAGCGCGGTAGTCTCCCTACATAAACACACTCAGCGATGCTGAGTGTGTAATGGCAGGGCTGCCGGCGTCCTGAGAGAGGAGGAAGCCGTGGGCGTGACCCTTAGAAAGTGCGGGAACTGGTGCCTCACAGTGCAGTGAGGGGAGTGGAGTATGCAAAGCATGCTCCAGCCCTCACTGCAGCTAGTCTGTAAAGCGTCCCGCCCTTCCCCTGCCTGTCAGGGCTGTGGGCGGGAGGAGGAAACACTAGGCCGTACAAGCCGGGGACTCAAGTAATGAGCGCGGCTGCCATAAAAGCGCGGCCGCGCGGAAGTCCCCGGCGCACTACAAGTCCCAGCCGCGCCTCAGTGTTAAAAACATGGCGGCGGCGGTAGTACGGTAGTCCCCCTACATAAACACACTCAGCGACGCTGAGTGTGTAATGGCACATTAACCCGGTCAGCGCCGCGGTCCCCGGTGCACTAGCACACCCAGCAATGCTGGAGTGTTGCTGTGCGCGGTCCCCACAGGGACACAGAGTACCTTCAAGTAGCAGGGCCATGTCCCTGAACGATACCCGGCTCCTATCCAGCAGAGTCTTAGGAGCTGTGGATGGAGCACGGTCTCAGTGCCTGGAGACCGGTAAGATCCCACTTCACCCAGAGCCCTGAGGGGGATGGGGAAGGAAAACAGCATGTGGGCTCCAGCCTCCGTACCCGCAATGGATACCTCAACCTTAACAACACCGCCGACAAGAGTGGGGTGAGAAGGGAGCATGCTGGGGGCCCTATATGGGCCCACTTTTCTTCCATCCGACATAGTCAGCAGCTGCTGCTGACCAATCTGTGGAGCTGTGCTGTGCGTGTCTGACCTCCTTCGCACAAAGCAAAAACTGAGGAGCCCGTGGGAGCACGGGGGGTGTATAGGCAGAAGGGGAGGGGCTTAACACTTTTGAGTGTGATACTTTGTGCGGCCTCCGGAGGCATAGCCTGTACACCCAATTGTCTGGGTCTCCCAATAGAGCGACAAAGAAATAAATAATTAAATAATTAAAAAAAACGGCGTGCGGTTCCCCCCATTTTTAAAACCAGCCAGATAAAGCCATACGGCTGAAGGCTGGTATTCTCAGGATGGGGAGCTCCACGTTATGGGGAGCCCCCCACCCTAACAATATCAGCCAACAGCCGCCCAGAATTGCCGCATACATTAGATGCGACAGTTCTGGGACTGTACCCGGCTCTTCCCGATTTGCCCTGGTGCGTTGGCAAATCGGGGTAATAAGGAGTTATTGGCAGCCCATAGCTGCCAATAAGTCCTAGATTAATCATGTCAGGCGTCTATGAGACACCCTCCATGATTAATCTGTAAGTTACAGTAAATAAACACACACACCCGAAAAAATCCTTTATTAGAAATAAAAACACACACATATACCCTGGTTCACCACTTTAATCAGCCCCAAAAAGCCCTCCTTGTCCGGCGTAATCCAGGATGATCCAGCGTCGCTTCCACCGCAGCTGCATGGAGGTGACCGGAGCCGCAGCAGACACAGCCGCTCCGGTCACCTCCATGCAGCAAATGAACACAGCCGCGCGATCAGCTGCTGTCACTGAGGTTACCCGCGGCCACCGCTGCATCCACCGGTGGCCGCGGGTAACCTCAGTGATAGCTCAGCTGATCGCCGGCTGTGTTCATTTGCTGCATGGAGGTGACCGGAGCGGCTGTGTCTGCTGCGGCTCCGGTCACCTCCATGCAGCTGCGGTGGAAGCGACGCTGGACCATCCTGGAGTACGCCGGACAAGGAGGGCTTTTTGGGGATGATTAAAGTGGTGAACCAGGGTATATGTGTGTGTTTTTATTTCTAATAAAGGATTTTTTCGGGTGTGTGTGTTTATTTACTGTAACTTACAGATTAATCATGGAGGGTGTCTCATAGACGCCTGACATGATTAATCTAGGACTTATTGGCAGCTATGGGCTGCCAATAATTCCTTATTACCCCGATTTGCCAACGCACCAGGGCAAAGCGGGAAGAGCCGGGTACTGTCCCAGAACTGTCGCATCTAATGTATGCGGCAATTCTGGGCGGCTGTTGGCTGATATTGTTAGGGTGGGGGGCTCCCCATAACGTGGAGCTCCCCATCCTGAGAATACCAGCCTTCAGCCGTATGGCTTTATCTGGCTGGTTTTAAAAATGGGGGGAACCGCACGCCGTTTTTTTTAATTATTTAATTATTTATTTCACTACACAGTATAGACACGCCCACCGGCTGCTGTGATTGGGTGCAGTGTGACACCTGTCACTCAGAGTGGGGGCATGTCTCACTGTAACCAATCATAGGCGCCGGTGGGCGGGGAAAGCAGGGAATACGAGATTGTTTAATGGGCGGCCGGCTTTCTCAAAACAGTAAAAGCCGCCGGAGCAGTGTGAATGCCGTGCAGCGCCGGGGATCGGGGATTGGTGAGTATATGAGAGAGGGGGATAGACTGACATGGACAGAGAGTGAGGGACAGAGATAGTGACCGACTGACAGAGATTAGTGCATGACAGACATTGTGAGGCGCTTCAGAACGCAGCTTTTCAGCTGCGCTCTGAAGCAGACCTTTTTTACGCTGCGGTGCAGAGCGCACACCTGCGCACATAGCATCAGACAACAAAATCGTATGAGGGATGTCACACGTTACAATTCACTAGGTTCTTGCAACAAAACGCTCAATTCTAGAGAATGATACGATGTGTTTGCGATCAACGGTTTTGCGTTCAATCCTGATCGCATGTAGCTGTCACACGCAGATACGTCACAAACGATGCCGGATGTGCGTCACTTACAACTTGACCCCAACGACGGATTGTGAGATATATTGAAGCGTGTGTAGCGGGCTTTAGGCTCACCAATGTGAAGAACATGGGTCCTCTGCCAACTGTGTGTTGCTTTTTTTTTTCTTTTACAGTTTGTCACGGTTGTCGCTCTGTATTTTCAGACTAGTGACAGGATCAGGACTAGAATTTCTCATTGTTATCTGAGACTCTATATATTAAATGTTTTGTTCTTTCTTTGGGTGTGGCAAGGGTTAATGTCAGCTTCTGACTTCTTTTCAGGCGTTTCCAGTTTGAGACCACTCCCAGTCCCTTTATATACCCTCTGCTTCCAACAGAGGGTGCCAGTAATGCTCTTTGGCATTTTGATTCTGGGCCTGGAGGTGGAAGGAGGTGCTGGAGTCCTTGTTGTTTGACGGTGTAGGCTGCAGTCCTGGTGCCTGACTGTAGCCTAATTGTTGGAGTTACTCTGTTGTTGTTTTCTCTACTGTCGTCGTACTGTTGTATCTATCCCTTGGTGTGTTGTTTTAGTGGAGTGGGGGGGACTAATGATCCTTACATTTCCACTCACTAACCAGGGCTAAGTGCAGGGTCCCTCAGGGCTTCAGGTCCCTGCACGGTGACAGGTGAAAAACCTGTATAGGGACTGGCTAGGTGTGCTGGGAACAGCGGCAGGTAAGTGGAGTAGGTGTCCATCTTCCCTTTCAGTAGTGCTAGGGCCCACCGTTGTTATTGTGTCCTTGATGTACCCCTTGTTTGGCTTGGCAAAACTCATGTCTGTTGTGTGTTTTTACCTCACGCCAGACCTTCCCTAAGTCGGTGTCGTGACCTTATTGGAGGGATGGAGATAGTTTAGTACTGCTTTATTATCAGTGGGACCACCAGTTACCCTGTGGATAGTTGATGTGTCTTAACTGTGGGACAACCCATTTAATGTGACAGATATTCAACTCAACAGTAAAGCGGGCTTTACACGCTGCGACATCGCTAATGCGGAGTCGTTGGGGTCACGGATTTTGTGACGCACATCCGGCCGCATTAGCGATGCCGTTGCGTGTGACACCGATAAGCGATTTTGCATCGTTGCAAAAACGTGCAAAATCGCTAATCGGCGACATGGGGGTCCATTCTTAAAAATCGTTACTGCAGCAGTAACGAAGTTGTTCCTCGTTCCTGCGGCAGCACACATCGCTGCGTGTGACGCCGCAGGAACGAGGAAGCTCTCCTTACCTGCCTCCCGGCCGCTATGAGGAAGGAAGGAGGTGGGCGGGATGTTACGTCCCGCTCATCTCCGCCCCTCCGCTGCTATTGGGCGGCAGTTCAGTGACGCTTCAGTGACGTCGCTGTGACGCCGCACGGACCGCCCCCTTAGAAAGGAGGCGGTTCGCCCGTCACAGCGACGTCGCCGGACAGGTAAGTATGTGTGACGGCTGTTGTGCGGCACGGGCAGCGATTTGCCCGTGTCGCGCAACAGATGGGGGCGGGTACCCACACTAGCGATATCGGGACCGATATCGCAGTGTGTAAAGTAGCCTTAAGAGTTTCCTTGAAACATTAAATCATTAAAAGGGGTTGTCCATTACTTTGATATCGAGGATAGATCATCAATATCAGATGGTTGAAGGTATGACACCCGGCAGCCGACAGATCAGCGTCAGGATGAAAGCAGTGTATGGATTGGAACATCACATCTCTATACATTTTAGTGTCCATTGCCAATACCTTCAGCTTATCTCCAAGTCAATTCCCTGCCACTTCTAGGTCCTTGTGTAGACTATAAGGGTACCATCTTACTAAACAACGTACCAGCGATTCCGACCATGACATGGCCTGGTTAGGATCGCTGGTGCGTCACTACATGGTCACTGGTGAGCTGTCAATCAGGCATATCTCACCAGTGACCAGCGACTCGTGGAAACGATGCTGCGCTTGGTAACCAAGGTAAATATCGGGTAACTAAGCAAAATGCTTTGCTTGGTTACCCGATATTTACCCTGGCTACCAGCGCACACCGCTTAGTGCTAGCTCCCTGCACTCGTAGCCAGGGTACACATCGGGTTACTAAGCAAAGCGCTTCGCTTAGTTACCCGATGTGTACTCTGGGTACGTGTGCAGGGAGCCAGCACTGACAGCCTGAGAGCGGTGTACGCTAGTAACCAAGGTAAATATCGGGTAACCAAGCATAGCGCTTTGCTTAGTTACCCGATGCGTACCTTGGTTACCAGCGTCCACAGCTTCCAGACGCCGGCTCCATGCTCCCTGCACATTCAGATCGTTGCTCTCTCGCTGTCAAACACAGCGATGTGTGCTTCTCAGCGGGAGAGCAACGAGCAAAAAATTAACCAGCACTGTGTGTAACGAGCAGCGATTTCACAGCAGGGGCCAGGTCGCTGCTTAGTGTCACACACAGAGAGATCGCTAATGAGGTCACTGGTGCATCACAAATCCTGTGACTCAGCAGCGATCTTGCTAGCGATCTCGCTATGTGAGAAGTACCCCTTAGCCTATGGATACTTTTCAGACCATTAACTTCCATTAATTGCATCAACTATAAAGCACAAAGACCCAGTTACCCTGTCTATACATCTAATGGAAACATGTTACTGCCTTTAATATGGCCAGTGGTGGTCATAGACCACCACCCTATGGAATTAAAAGGATAAAAAAAAATTAAAACAGATGATCTGTATAAAAGAAACATGAAATGCAAAAGACACAAATAGAAAATCATGACTACTTACAGTACTATTTCCTACTCACCTCCATAAGCTGCTTTAAAGTGTTATCACAAGCCCCAAGCTTTGCCATGGTGAAGGCCTGAGAGATGCTCAATGGTGACATAAAGAGGTTTTCTGCGTTGGTCTTTGAGTCGGCTACAATTTTGAAGAGATCCATAGCGAACCTGGAATTTGCCTTGGAGAGTTCCCAGACCCTAGGGTTAGTATTGTCAGGGATCTTCTCTGGAGGAGAGGTCTCCTCCTGCTGTTCCACCACTTCTACCACTTCTTTTCGATAGATGCAGATGGGGTTCAAAGGAATATCTTTGGGTTTAGCAATACAAATGTCGGGATATTGGGCTTGGGAAGAAACCAAGCCCAGAAGACTTAAGAGCAGTGCCGGAAGGAGATGCATGCCTAGAATAAGTGAGCGAAGACGGCCATAAAACATCATATATTAGCTGTAGTGTTATAGGAAAACAATTATTTATGGTGCTTCAGGCATAAGATTCCCCGGACTTTCAATTACTTCCAAACCGGAAACATGACTCTCTCTTAAGTTGGAGTGATAATTAGAAAACTTGTTTATACACTGATATACAGTATAACACAATGACATGGCCAAACTATAGACATAAACATACCTAGTTGCAGGCTGTAAAGAAATCCCTTCTTGGTAGAGAAGCTACGATGTCTGCTTTACTCACTAATGGAAATTGGCCATTGCAACGCCACCACAGTTCCCAATTCATGACATAAGCAACTTTTTAATATTTTTTTTAGAACAGTTTTTAGACTTCGGCATTATGGCGACAAAACCAAAAAATTCAACGTAACCAATTCTTTTGACATTAGGATCCAAATGGAACCATACATCTATCTAATGTGCATGGGGGTCTCCCGAAATTAACTTCGGAGTAAAGATCAGACATGTTAAAGTGTCTGATCCTTCTGTTTCACAGGGAGATAAGCCAAAGCCAGAGTTATCAAGTTGCAGCTTACATCACTTTTTCCTTTAAAAAAACCCCGAAACAAATGCACACCCCGCCTAACTGAGCGTTCATGTGTATTGGGGAGTCAGAAGAGATTTGCTTGACCAAACATTCCGCTCTGAGATGTATGAGATATACATATTTTAATCCTAAATGTTTAGTAAGTAGTGATAGGGGAGTACTCAATCGAGCGTCAGGATGCTCAGGTTCTCCTCGGAGTATCGTGGGTGCTTGGATGTGTTCTTCGTGAAACATTGAGCTCTGTTTATGGCTGGCTGTATGTGGGTGGAGAGCTGACCGGCTCAATCATTGACTTTCCATAATGCTCGTTACTGGCGTTAAACCCGTCTCAGCGTCTGACGAGCCCAAATCGATCAACGAGCACCTGAGCATTTTACCGCTCGCCCGTCATTAGTAATTTTTATAAAGCTACTTCCTAACAAAATACAGTAAAGGCGGCCATGCGCATTAGACTAAAGTTGTCTGAACACCCCCCTCCCCATATTGGCTAATGTATATGGGTGACCCCTCGTTCTTGGAGGAACGACACTTTGGATTTCCAATCATGAGCGTTTTGTTCAGCGCATAGATAAGTCATTGCCAGGAGAGTCAGAGCAACTTTTTCATAAACAATGACCGAGTGTTTGTGAGTGGGAGGCTCTGGAGAGATCGCAGTCAGCTGGACTGTGGTATATCTAACAGCTATCATGTGTATGGGGGTCTTAAGATTCAAATGCAACCACATCAGTTGTAGTTGAGGATGCAATAATACCAATGAAGGAGCCATTGGTGCCCACTTCTCCCCCAGCAACCATTGATCATCCCCAACCCAAATATCAGTGCTGCATTCTTGACAATAAAATTGGTGACAACCATGGGTTAGGACTGGGAGATTTGCGTCTACAGTGGAACCTCGCTCAACGAGTAACCCAGTTAGCGAGTATTTCGCTTAACGAGCAAAGCTTGCTGTAAATTTGTAACTCAGTTTACGAGCAAGCTTTGCCGTACGAGCAAAATACTCACCGCACACACTTCCGGTTCTGTACATCCACCGCGCTATAACCCGCTCTTGCAGTCCGCACAAACACGCACAAGCACACAAACATTATGCTCACCTTACCTTCCATCGCTGGCCTCATGGTTCTTGTAGTTCGCCGGTACAGAATGTGTATCGGGTAACCATTGCGACGATGGAGGAACGTCCGCTGTCAGCTGCTTCTCAAAGGCAGCGCACTGACCAATCAGAGGCAAGCTGCTCATGCCTTTGACGTCAGCGCTCTGGCAGCGGAACTTCCTCCCTCGTCGCGATGGTTACCCGATACACATCCTATACCGGCGAACTGCAAGATCCAGGAGGCCAGTGATGGAATGGAAGGTAAGGTGAGCATTGTGTGTGTGTGTGTGTGTGTGTGTGTGTCTGCGCGCGCGCGTGTGTGTGTATTTGCGTGTGTTTGTGCGTGTGTGGAATGGCACAATAGGGAACCAGGATGGGACATTTAACAAGTTGTGGAACGAATTGTCTGCATTGCAATGATTTCCTATGGGAAATCTTGCTTTGCTGAATGATTAACTTGGTTAACAAGCACATTCCCAGAATGGATTGTTCTCGTTAAAGGTTCCACTGTACTTGTGAATAAGCGTTTTTCTCCACCTCCCCTATAATAACCTCTTAGTATTCCTGGGATTCTGTACATTTTCTTTCCTCCCTGACCTTTCCTCTGGGTTCCCCTTATGGTTCCATGTTGGGGGCATATCCACCTTTCTTTGGCTTTTCTTAATATTGAACGGTTTTCATCCAAAACAATGCATTGTACAGTACGAGCACAATAGATGGGATTTATAGAAATCTCCTGCCCACCGTGGTTCTGTTCTATGCAGCGTAAAATGGCACGTGATGTGGCTTTCCGAGCCACAGCATGTCAATTTATGCTGCGGAGATGCAAAAGTCCACAGAGACCCAAACTCTGATCGGTGGGCACAGGCAGCTGCGATGTCCTGCATAGAGCACTCACATTTCCACAGAAGACATGCTGCGTTATGGATCTTGTGCACCCCCCTCAGTGCAAAAAAAAAACCAAAAAAAAAAACAAAAACACTGGAAGGCTATGTGCACACAAAGTTTAATGAGGAGATAGTAAAGCAAAAACGGAGCAAAAAATAAAAAAACTTTTCAAATCAACCTCCAAATCTCAAAATTCCTTTTAGGTTATGTGCCCACACTGCAGTTTTGTTTCTTCAGCGAAAAACGCACCTTTGGCCAAAAAGACGCATAAAACAAAAAAATGTTGCCGCGTTTTGCAGCTTTTTGGTGCGTTTGTGCCCATGTGTTTTTCACTACATTCAATGGAAAAACGCAGGTCAAAAACGCAGAAAGAATTGACATGCTGTTGCCTTTTTCTGCAACGATAAAAGAAGCAATGTGCGCACAGCCTTTCTGAATTCTCATAGACTTTGCTGGAAAAGGAAATGCATGCGGTTTAGGGCCACAAACTGCACCAAAACCGCAACCAACACTGCACTGTGCGCACAGGGCCTAAGGCTCTATATTTCTATAGAGGGACAATTTTGATAAATATGGAACAATTTGAGCCACATCGGACAAATATCCTACCCTACTGCAATATTCTCCCCCATAGTGTTGGAATTTCTACATTATGGACATATCCGTGTAATACTAAAGGTTTGCGATGAGTGTTTGCTGCATTTTTTATGTTGCACCAATTAGGTCACTTGCATTTGTTTTTTTCATTGCATTCTATTGCAGTTTTTTTTTTCTACACAGTTGTTCCTTCTTGTCAGGTTTTAACTAAACCTTATATGTTTTTTAAACTCCCTATTTGATGATCTTTGATGCAATTTTATCTATAAAGTCGTGTGCGGATCATATGCGTTTCTAACTGCTGCGGAAACACAACTTTTTTTTTTCGCTCAAGACCATGGCAAAAATCTGCAAATAAACCATATATTTACTGCAAGCAAAATTGATGTGCTGACTTTTGTAAAAAAAAAATAAAAATTACACAGCAGCGTAAAAACAGAGCAGAGTGGGCATGAGATTTATGTAATGCTGATCCACCATCGTGGAACTAAACCACTGTGTAGGAAAATACAAAGCTGGGAAAAAAAAAACCAAAACACCAAATACTTGTGAGGATCCTGAAAATGGGGATCTCTAACCAATCAATCATTCTCCGTATAGGGTTATTGTGGATTTACCCTATAAAAACAGCACATGATCATGAAACATTATATGAAACCCAGACCTCTGCTATAAAAACAAAAAAAAATAAAATAAAAACGTTACAAAAAATATTACCTGCTATTTTTTTTTTGTTCTGCTCTTCGGTGATTGTCTTTGTGTTGTTGGAGGCAAAATACGCAATGTCCCCACAGTCCAGGTACTGAACGTCCCACTCCCCCAGGGTCAGGGACACAGGGTGAAAGGTGCATGACCAGCCAGTTGAAAGCGTAATCTATGCTTTGCTCTTTGCTTTGGGTGGGAATTATTTTTAACTCTTTTGTTGCCACACAATCTAGGTATATAATCTTGAAAAACACCAGGAAATTGCTCCACAAACAATATATACATACCGTGTCTATCTCTAAAATACACAGGAAATTAAGGTTAATGTGCCTAGTCTTCATTCATGTTAGTTCTATGTGTAATGATGATCACAACACACGTGCGGTGCATACCACCAACTCCAGCGCCATTTTAATCGAAACCACTGTCTGCGAATATCATCTGAAACAAACTGACTGGTGGTATTCACAGAGACAGTGTAGTCAATAAAATGGCGAAGGAGTTGGCAGTATATGCATGCGCTGAATCGGGACCCATTTTATTGAAGAATTCACCTACAATGTGAACACAGCACTGCGCACGCACCGACCAAAAACATTCAATCCAGGCTTGGAACAGAAGAACACATTCAGCATTATATGGTGAATGAAGAAAAAATAAATAAATATATATTATATATATATATACATACACACACATATATATACATTATAAATATATACACACACATATATATATATATACACACACATATATATATATATATATATATATATATATATATATATATATATATATATATACACACACACATATATATTATATATATATATATATATACACATACACACACATATATATATACACATTATAAATATATACACACATATATATATATATATATATACACACACACATTATATATATATATACACACACATATATATATATATATATATATATACACACATATATAATATATATATATATTATATATATATATATATATATATATATATATATATATATATATATATATATATATATATATATATATATATATATATATACACACATATACATATACATATACACACACACATATATATATATTATATATACATATACACACACACACACACACACACACACACACACACATACATACATACATACATACATACATACACACACACACACACACACACACACACACACACACACACACACACATATGGATATATATGTGTGTATATATTATACTATATTATAGGACAAATACAGAATGAAACAGGGGTTCTCTTGCTGGTTTCCCACGCTGGTACTAACCTGACTTCAAACCGGACTGGCAGCACCTTTACAATGTGAACAGGTGCGTATCTGGTTGATGTGTATAAATACAAGACAAAAAAAGGGGGACCAGTCGCACACTGTGTATAGTATTGTATAATGCATATAACAGGGAGTGGTGCTCTGTTTGCTGGATTTGCACCCCAGCTCCTGGCCGCTTCATTACTCTTCTTTTTGTTCACCGGCTGATCTTGTAGGTTTTTAAAACCCAGCAAAGATGCAGTGTAGTGTAGGACCCAGCAAAGGGGGGTGCCGTGAAGGGGCGCTGAGCTGGTATTACAATGGCCAATATAATATTCTAAATACCTCCATTTATAATTTTTTAGGTAGAATTTATTTTGTTTTTCCACAGTGTCCTGATCTGAGACAAAACTGCTGACCACTTTAAACACAGTAACGTGCAGCCTCCATGAAGACCCCGCGGTCCCTGGTGCAGAATCCAAACTCCTGCCCGCAAAGAACGTGCCCTTCACCACAGTGCGCTGATCAGCAGCCTGTGTACAGGTACAGACATCGAGGTCATGTGAGGTCTGCATGCTGCGGACCTCCCTCACCATGACACGTGTGATGTGGGAGAGCGGACCCCTCCCTCACCATGACCCTAGTGTGGGCGGGCGGAGGTAACGGCCAGCACGTGCACAGTGCGAGGTTGATGTGAACATAGCATTGTACACACACCAGCTCAGCTGCAGACAGAAGGACACGTTCAGCATTATACAGTGAACTAGCTGTAGTACCCGGCATTGCCCGAAATAGTAACTGTCTCTTTGTCTCTCTCCCAGCTTCTGTGTCTCTGTCTCTGTCTCTTTCTCTATTTGTCTCATACTCAGTCTGTCTCCTTCCCAGTCTGTCTCTTTCCCTGTCTGCCTCGGTCGGTCTGTCTGTCTCTCTCTCTCTCTCTATCCGTCTCTCCACCAATATATTACCCCACACATAAGCTTTTTATACTAACAATGTCCTTCGTTCCGATAGCAACCAATCACAGCTCCTATTAATGAGCTGTAGCTCCCAGCTCCATTGACTTTCATGTAAGCAGGTTTTTTGGTGAATAACTGTACTGCGGGGTTAAATTTTCAACTCAAACAAAGTCTATGACGTTCCCTGAGTCACATGAGGCATCTTTGCAAAATTTTGTGATTGTAAATGCGACGATGCGGATTCCTTTAGCGGATATACATACACACAGCTTTATATATTAGATTAGATAGAAAATTATTGGTTACACTTGATAAGGGTCTAGTTGTATCTAGCTACCAATCAAAGCTCAGCTTTCACTTTACCTCAGCAGCTTCAATGCTGAAAGCTGCAGTCTGGTTGCTATAGGCAACCAGAATGATCTTACTGCTTAGGGCTGCTTCTCACTTGCGAGTTTCTCGCAGTAGAGCAATGCGAGAAAAACTCGCATTGAAATCGGACACATGTTAGTCAATGATTCAGCTCTCATCTGCGATTTTTTTCTCAGTCCAAATCGGACCAAGAAAAAAATCGCAGCATGCTGCTTTTTTGCGAGTTTCTCGCACCATTTGTCCCAATGATTTCCTATGGAAGGGGATTATAAGTAGCATCACACACGCGCACCACCGTTCACATTTGCGAGTGTGGCAGTAACTTCGCACATTAGATGAATGTGACAGCACATTCCCATAGGTTAATTAAATGACACGTGTAATAGCTTTTATCTAATTAAGATGTTGCATGAAACTAGCATCGCAATCGCAACACACACGCGAGCAAAACGCATCGCACTTGCGTTGCACTCGCACCTAACGTGAACTAAAATCAGCCGAGTATTTTTCAGCCCAGTCGGACCGATTTTACTCGCATAGATGTGTTTCCACCCTTACTGGGAGGCAATTCTCATAAATGAGGCCCCAGGTACTTCTGTAGTGTCTAACCTTTATGGAAGGAAAAAAAGGCCCCTCAGCCAAACTGTGTGATGATCGTGGCTTCGGACAGAATAACGCATTCATAATATAGATATAGAGATTATATATATATATATATATATATATATATATATATATATATATATATATATATATATATATATATATATATATATTCTATTGTATAATGCATATAACAGGGAGTGGTGCTCTGTTTGCTGGATTTGCACTCCAGCTCCTGGCCGCTTCATTAGCCTCCTTTTTGTTGACCAGCTGATCTTGTAGGTTTTTAAAACCCAGAGGAGATGCAGCGTAGTGTAGGACCCAGCAAAGGAGGATGCCGTGAAGGGGGCGCTGGGCTGGAAGGAGGCGCTGGGCTGGAAGGGGGCGCTGGGCTGGTATTACAATGGCCATTATAATATTCTAAATACCTCCATTTATGTATAAGGTAGAATTTATTTTGTTTTTTTCACAGTGTGCGGCTGGAATTTTTTCATATTATATATACATATATATACATACACTGCTCACTAATTATATACTATATATACTATATATACACACTACATTATAATTTATATATTATATACATATATACACACACACATACATACATACATACATACATACATATACACACACACACGGACACAACACACGCGGGACGTCTTTCTCTTGGTCTTAGTTCTGCAGTAGTAAAGAGGCATGGTCTGTGACTGAGCAGGTCTCATGCACTGATGAAGCCAATCAGTAGCTGGGGACGTGTCCACTTGCTATCCCGCATTCAGACAGAAGGACGCGGTCAGCATTATATTATGGATATAGATCTCCTGTACAGTTTATAAGGCAGTAGAAGGCAGTTGCCCATAGCAACCAATCAATTTACAGCTTTTATTTTAAAAAGAACCTCTGAAAAATGAAAAGTTGACTATGATTGGTTGCCAAGGCCACTTAGTTCGCTCATCCCTCTGCACCTATTTCGATAAATTCTCCCCAGAGATCTCAGTTTCAGCACCATAATGCTATTTCAAGAAGAAGTATATAGAAGTTTCCCGGTCATTTCATTGGGGGACACAAGAGACCATGGGTGTAGGCTGCTGCCGCCAGGAGGCTGACACTAATAATCTCAGCTAAGAAAAAAGTTGGTTCCTGCCCAGCAGGCTATACCCACCTACTGACAACTAAGCTATTCTCCCAGTTCAGATAGAGTTTGACAACGCCACCGCTGTGGCCTAGACCAACCACCAAGGAGGAACTCATAGTTGTCAAGCCATGTTAGAAGTCTCTCAGATTCTCGTCTGATCGGAAAAAATAATTCCAGCTACATCAACAGTCCACATTCTGGAAGTGGACAACTGGGCTGTAGACTTCCTAAGTAATGAGGGGTTAACCACAGGAGAATGGTCTCTGTGTCCGACAGTCTTTGAACAGATCTGCCTTTTTTGGGCACTCTGTCAAAGACATTGACCTAATGACATCCATACACAATCACAAGGTGCCCCGGCTTGTTTTCAGAGCTCGCGATCCTCTAGCAGCCACATTCAACACTAAGAGCTTTAGGTTTCTCTGACGAGTTTGTACAGACCATGATCTAGGCTCAAATGCCATCCTCATCACGCATCTATTATCATATCTGTAAGGCCACCTTCAACTGGTGTGAATCCAATGATCTTCCACATGTTTTTTTTCCTTTCCTTCTCTTCTTGCAGTCAAATCTCAAGTGTGATTTGGCCCTCAGCTACCTCAGCCCAATTTCCTTTCAAGAGGACTTGGCTTCCAGACTGGAAGTGAAGACATTTCTTCAGGGGGTGGCCCACTCTGTTCCTTCTTACAGGCCTCCTTTGCATCCATGGGACCTTAATCTGGATCTCAATGCTTTGCAGCATCCTCTCTTTGAACCAATCCAGAGCATTTCTCAACTCTGGCTTTCTCAGGTGACATTCCTCATTGCTATTACTTGACTCAGGCGAGAATATGAGCAAAGAGCCCTGTCCTCCTGCTCCCTTTTTTTTGATCTTCACATGGACAATGTGGTGATATGTCCTATGCCTTCATTCCTTCCCAAAGTAGTTTCTTTGTTCCACTTTAACGAAGAGATTGTTCTTCTTCCTCTATGTCCCTCTCCTGCTAATCCTGCATATGTGGCACCCCTGAGGCTCTGGTTGCCACAGGGTACTGCACCTCAATTAAGGTGTGGTATCTATCTCAGGTAAGGAAGGGCTGGGGGGGGTTAATCAACAATGTTCCACATTCACACACTTTATATACAGCTTAGGAGCCTTCCCACAGGGT
This sequence comes from Anomaloglossus baeobatrachus, assembly GCF_048569485.1. Classification (NCBI taxonomy): domain Eukaryota; kingdom Metazoa; phylum Chordata; class Amphibia; order Anura; family Aromobatidae; genus Anomaloglossus; species Anomaloglossus baeobatrachus. Next base: position 209,806,870 of record NC_134360.1, on the reverse strand, counting down.
GGGGTGGGATGGCTCAGGGTTGGCAGGGGGGTGGCCATGGCGACACATGAGACTTCCCCGGTCACTGAAGCAAGCCACATGGGGGACGGGTTCCACTTGGGATAGATATAGGCGCAACACACTCACATGGAGGAGATCCGTCGGAACCATAGTTCTGACAAGACATCACTGGAACACTTGGACTTTACTAGGCCCGGGGCTTTGGGCGGGAGCTCAGCCGAGGTGCCTAACCACTGAGGGGACATCCTAGAAAAAGGACATTCTCTCTTTCCTCAAACACCGGTGGTGCCCTCTTCCTTGCTTGGGATTGACCGGAGCCCATAATGGCGGTGACCAGTGTGACTGGGCTGGCAGCTGAAGTTGTGAGTAAACTACACCCGGAACCCGCAAAGACTGTGTTAGCTCGTCCATACCAGCGCCCAGCGCTTAGGCGCCAACGGCTATTAAATCCCTCTTCATCCACCCAGAAGCGACACCATCCCCGGCGAGGAATTCTATAGTGGCGGCTTCTCCTGGCAGCATACCACAGGTGGCGTCACGACAAACTCTCCCAAACACCCCGCTTCCCCCACCATTTACTATACGCCTCGGGGCAACGGAACTGGGCAAGGCCACACGTAACATCGCCTGACCCAACCCGAAACGGCCCGGCAACGAGTAGGTTAACCACCTGCCTCGTGGGGCGCTACACATAGAAATCGTTTTGCGGCTTAGATCTCGTCAGAGCGGTCACTACCTGAAGGTGACAGCTTCCTTCAGACGTTCAGATTCCCTAATCATTATTACAGAAGATCTTCGCCAAGGTCATTTGACCTCCAAGGAAACCATTGCTTGCTTGATTCATTCTGCCATCCTGGAAGCTTATAAAGCAAAGAACAAAGTGCCCCCGCCAGGGGTGAAATCTCACTCCACTCGGGCAGTGGGGGCTTCCTGGGACTTTGATATTACGTTTCGGCCTTGCAACTTGTACAGCTGTCGCATGGCCATCTAATCACACCTTTTTAAAGTTTTACAGAGTTCATACCTCTGCCTTGGCGGATGTGAGTTTTTCCAGAGAGGTGCTGCAAATAGCAGTTGCTCAGGTTCCTTCACAAGGGTTTGCCTAAGGGTATGTGCGCACGTTGCTTTTTACCTGCTTTTTTGCTGCTTTTTCTTCTGCGCTGTTTAATGCCAAAATGGATGTGTTCTTCTATTCAAGCAAAGTCTATGGGAATTTGGGTTTCTTGTGAACACTATGTTGTTCAAAATGCTGCCTTTTTGTGGCAGAACTTTGGTCAAAAACTCAGCTTTTCAAAGAAGCAACATGTCAATTGTTTTTGCCATTTGGGTTTTGCACTGCAAAGCTGAGTTTTTGACCAAAGTTCTGCCACAAAAAGGCAGCATTTTAAACAACATAGTGTGAACAAGAAACCCAAATTCCCATAGACTTTGCTTGAATAGAAGAACACATCCATTTTGGCATTAAACAGCGCAGAAGAAAAAGCAGCAAAAAAGCAGGTAAAAAGCAACGTGCGAACATACCCTTACACATTTATACTTATTTCCCACCCTAGGGACTGCTTTGGGACATCCACAAGTCTCCTGTGTCCCCCAATAAAGTGACCGAGAAAAGAGGATTTTTGTAGTTAAAGTAAAATCTCTCAAAGCCTTCACTGGGAACACAAGACCCAGCCTTTGTTCATGTAGTCCTGTTGGGGGGTGGGTGTGTGTCCTAAAAAAAACACAGTCTTTCTGCTTTTGCAACTGGATAGCTTGGTTGCCAGTAGGCGAGTTTAGCCTGTTGGTGAGGAACCCACTTTTATCCTTAGTTGTAATTCTTAGTGTAAGCCTCCTGGCAGCAGCAGCGTGCATATGTTTTCCTGTGACCCCAATGAAGGATATGCGAAAAAGATTTTATGGCAAGTATAAAGATCCTTTTTTTTTTTTTTTTTTTAAATGAAATAAATAAAAAAGGACAAAAATGGTATTTTTTCTACCGTTGCACACAATATGCGTGCCAGTAAGGGGATTTTGATATAAAATTATAAAATTCATCCACACCACATATATACACATACACACACATTACATGTAGTACCTGGGGTTGCCCAGGATAGTAATTAAGTGTCTCCCTCATTGTGTGTTTCCGTCTGTCTCTCTGTCAGTCTCTGTGTGTCTTAAGGGGGCTTTACACGCAACGACATTGCTAACGAGATGTCGTTGGGGTCACGGAATTCGTAACGCATATCCGGCCTCGTTAGCAACGTCGTTGCATGTGAAACGTACGAACGACTGCTAACGATCAAAATTACTCACCTAATCGTTGATCATTGACACGTTGTTCTAATCCCAAATGTCGTTGCTGTTGCAGGACACAGGTTGTTAGTCGTTCTTGCAGCAGCACCCATCGCTATGTGTGACACCGTAGGAACATCCCCGTACATGCGGCCGCCCGCAATGAGGAAGGTAGGAGGTGGGTAGGATGTTCGGCTTGCTTATCTCCGCCCCTCTGCTTCTATCGGGCGGCCGCTAAGTGATGCCGAACGAACCTCCCCCTTAGAAAGGAGGTGGTTTGCCGGCCACAGCGACGTCCTAGCGATGTTGTGCGCCACGGGCAGAGATTTTCCCGTGACGCACAACCGACGGGGGTGGGTGCTTTCGCCAGTGACATCGCTAGCAATGACGCTGCGTGTAAAGCAGCCCTTAGTCTCGATGTGTCTGTCTCTACCGATATCATATTATCTCACACATAAGCTTCTTATACTAACAATGTCCTTCGTTGCCTATAGCAACCAATCACAGCTCCTATTAATGACCCGTAGCTCCCAGCTCCATTGACTTTAAAGTAAGCAGGTTTTTTGGTGAATAACTAAAGCAAAGGTTTAAATTTTCCCTTTAAAAACAGTCTGATGTTCAGAGTCAAATGAAGCGTCTGTACATAATTTTGTGATTGTAAACGTGACGGTGCAGATTCCTTTAGCGGACATACACACTGGGCATATATTTTACAAGTACACATCTGCAGTTATTCCTGAACACAAAAAGCATTTAGGACATGCGATTCTTGCAGCACAGTAGAAAGCTGCACATAAGAGTGCCCTTACATTGACGTGACTCTCCTGGACTGAGAGTAACATGACAAATTTACTTAACAGTGATTTCTACGTTCCATCGGACAGTGACAGTGTAAACAACGCCATAGCTGTGGCCGGTTACTCAATAACAGAGGTTTCCTGGTAAACAGGAAAACACAGGAGAAAAGTGTCAATGTGAAGGGGAGCGCACAAGGGGTCTCCTCCACCCAACTCCCCTAATGGCTGTTCTGTGATCCTATCTAACTGCACACTTTTTCAAAAGGTGGTGCTGGCTCAAGTATCCCCATAAGTGGGGAAAAAAAGTCAATTAAAAAGGGGCCCAAAAGATACAGTAGAGGCCTAAAGTGTTGGCACCCTTGAAATTGTTCCAGAAAATGAAGTATTTCTCCAAGAAAATTATTGCAATTACGCATTTTCTCATACACATTTACGAGGGGCTGCTGATAAGTCTTTGGCTTTGTGATTTTTTATTTGTGTTTCTATGGTATCGAATGTTACATCACATGAAAGCCTTATGTGTCTAATATATATTATCAAAATGTTGTTTGTTGCTTATGGCAACAGTGTTCTACGCATGCGGGGAAACAAAATGGCGGAGTCTAATGCGATATTCACAGCAACTAAGAGCAGAGGAAGGATAAAATTCTTGTTTCTGCAAGGAAAGTCCGTGAAGGATATTCATGGTGATATGTCGCAGACATTGGGGGATCAATGCCCTTCATATTCCAGTTAAGAACTGGGTTGACAAATTTAAAACGGACCACTTCAGCACCAATGATGAGGAACGTCCTGGACGACCGAGAGTGGTTGTTGTTCCAGAGATCGTCGATGCTGTGCACAACCTCATACTGGAGAATCTACGAATTTCAGTTAAAGCAATAGCAGACATCATGGGGATTTCCTGTGAACGTGTTTGTTTAATTCTCCATGAACATTGGGACATGAGGAAGCGATCTGCAAAGTGGGTCCCCAAATGTTTGACCACAAATCAATGAGGCATGCGAGTAAAACTTCCCGGTCCATTTATCAGCGTTTCCAGACTGATAAGAACTTCCTGGATCGACGGGTCACTACGGCTGAAACTAGGATTTATTTGTATGACCGTGAAAACAAGGAACAGTCAAAAGAGTGGTGGCACAATGGTTCTCCTCATCCAAAGAAGTTCAGGGTGCAAAAAGCAGCCCCTAAGGTGATAGTGCCTGTGTTCTGGGATAAGGAGGGCGTGCTGCTAGTGGACTACCTTCAAAAGGGTTCCACCATCAATGCAAGGTATTACATTGAACTTTTGGACCAATTGAAGGCAGCTCTGAAGGCCAAAAGGTGCGGCAAGCTGTCCAAAGGAATCTTGTTCCTGCAAGACAACGCCTCCGCTCACACTGCACAAGCGACCACGGCAAAACTGGCAGAGCTGGGCTTCCAGCTGGTTAACCACCCACCTTATTCACCAGATCTAGCTCTCTCCGACTATCAACTGTTTTCAAACCTGAAGAAACAACTCAAGGTACCAAATTACCCACCATTTCCGATGCCATGGCTACTACGGATGCCTGATTTGAGGCAAAACCGAAATCCTTCTTTTTGCTAGGCTTACAGAACTTGGAATACTGATGTGAGAAATGTGCTGACATCAGTGGAGAATATGTGGAACAAATGTAAAGTTTCATCATCCTATCTCATTTCTTTCTGGGTAAAGCCAAAGACTTCTCAGCAGCCCCTCATATTTCCTTTTTGTATATTGGAACACAAAAACCTGGATGGAAAAAAAAGGGCGAATTGGACATGTCACACAAACGAAAAAAATTGACCAAACAAGATTGTTGCCACCAATAACTTAATATTTGGTTGCACACCCTCTGGAATCAATCACTTTCTATAACCATCCACAAGCTTCTTACTCCTCTCACCTGGAATTTTGGACTCTTCTTTTCCAAACTGCTCCAGGTCTCTCATATTTGAAGGGGTCTTCTCCCAACAGCAATTTTAAGATCTCTCCACAGATGATCAATGTGATTTAGACCCATTCATTGCTGCCACTTTAGAACTCTCCAGAGCTTTGTTTCCATCAATTTCTGGGGGCTTCTTGATGTACATTTGGGGTCTTTGTTCTGTTGGATGACCCATGACTTATGGTCATGTCACACACAACGACAGTGACGTCGCTGCTAAGTCACCATTTTCTGTGACGTAGCAGCGACCTTGCTAGCGATGTCGCTGTGTGTGACAACCAGCAACAACCTGGCCCCTGCTGTGAGGTCGCCGTTCGTTGCTGAATGTCCTGGACCATTTTTTGGTCGTTGCTCTCCCGCTGTGAAGCACACATCGCTGTGACAGCGAGAGAGCAACAAACTGAATGTGCAGGGAGCCGGCTTCTGCGGACGCTGGTAACAAAGGTAAATATCGGGTAACCAAGCAAAGGCTTGGTTACCCGATATTTACCTTCGTTACCAGCGTCCGCAGCTTCTTGAAGCCGGCTGCCTGCTCCCTGCACACGTAGCCAAGGTACACATCGGGTAACTATAAGCAAAGCGGTTTGCTTATTAACCCGATGTGTACTCTGGCTACGAGTGCAGGGAGCCAGTGCTAAGCGGTGTGCGCTGGTAACCAAGGTAAATATCGGGTAACCAAGCGAACCACTTTGCTTGGTTACCCGATATTTACCTTAGTTACCAAGCGCAGTATCACTTTCACGCGCCGCTGCTGGCTGGGGGATGGTCACTGATCGCTGGTGAGATCTGCCTAATTGACAGCTCACCAGCGACCATGTAACGACGCAGCAGTGAACCTGATAAGGTCAGATCGTCGTCGTGATCGCTCCTGCGTCGCTACGTGTGACCTAGCCTTTAGAGGGCAATCCCACCCTTCTGACACCAGGCACTGACATTGCCACCCAAAATCCTTTGATAGTCTTCAGATTTCATGATGCTTTGCACACTTAAAGCACATATGTTAGGGTTGTTTTGCAACCCTGGCACTATCTTTCGTCCTCCACCATATTTGACTGTAGACATTGTGTTCTTTTCTTTGTAGGCCTCATTCCAGTTACGGTAAATAGAATGATGTGCTCTACCAAAAAGCTCTAGGCTCTTACCCAGGATTTTGGCTTAAAGACATGTTGTCAACTGCAGTCTAGCTTGTTATATCTGTCAGCAGGGGGGTCAAAACAAACCTAATAGAAGACACAATGAATAGAGCAAAAATAAAGACAACCCTGCTTATAAGAGCTTACAATCTACAATGGAATGAGGTGGGGGTTACACAAGGTTCATGCGCTTATTTACAACGACAGTCCAGCCATCTCCCCAAAAAAATTGGGGGGGGGGGGGGGGTTGATAAAAGGCTTCATGAATTTATCTCCATAGCGTTTTATTACAAATGTCAAGGGATAGTTTGCGCTGACACTGATGCATCCTACGCCTGCAGGATGGCTTGAATCCGGACTATCCTGCGTTGCAACCCTACATAATTTTTTCTCTGCCAGCCACGTCCACGGAGATTAGCTACAGTGCCAGGGGTTGTAAACGTCTTGATTATGTTGTGCACTGTGGATAAAGGAACATCAAGGTCTCTGTAGACTTATAACCTTGAGATTGTAGATGCTTTTCAACAATTTTGGCTCGACAGTTCTCAGACAGAATTTTCTACTCTTTGTTCTATTCTATTGAGTATACATCTCCCCTTTTCATCTGGTTTCAGGTGTGATTTTCATATTGCCCACACCGGTTACCAAAGATCACGTTGAACGAGTATCACATGCTTGAAGCAAAGTCGTTTACCTACAATTTTGGAAATATGGCAACAATTTCATCAAGATCAATTTTGGTGTTTTGGGTGAAAATGTCCAATTTGCCTTTGTTCCTTTGTGTTGTCCCAATACACAAAATAAAAATCTGTATGACAAAGCTTGTGTAATTGCAATAATTTTCTGGCAGGAATACTTTATTTTCTGGAATACAGTGGAACCTCTCTTAACGAGTAACCCACAACGAAATTTTCACTTAACAAGCAAAGCTTTCTGTAAATTTGTAACCCGCTTTACGAGAAAGCTTTGCTGGACGAGCAAAATCCTCACTGCACACAATTCCGGTTCCGTACATCGACCGCGCTCTGACCCGCACTTGCAGTCCACACGTACGTACACGTACGTGTGTGTACACACACACACACACACACACACAGTATTATGCTCACCTTACCTTCCGTTCCACCGCCGGCCTCATGGTTCCTGTAGTTCCCGGGTACATTGCAACGTCCTCGCGGCGAACTACAAGTACCATGACGGCGGTGGTGGAACGGAAGGGTAAAGTGAGAATATAATGTGTGTACCTTCTGTTTCATCGCCGGCCTCCTGGGTCCTGTAGTTCGCCGCTCCACTCCAGGCTGTGCATCGGCATCCATAGCGACGAAGCAGGAACTTCCTGTCACCGCTACTCAAAGGCAGTGCGCTGGCCATTTAGAGGCAAGCGGCTCTGCCTTTGACGTCAGCGCTCTGGCCGCGGAAGTTCCTTCCTCGTCGTTATGGTAACCCGATACACAGCCCGGCCCTGTACCAGAGAACAGCAAGTCCCAGGAGAACGGCGATGGAACGGAAGGTAAGGTGAGCATATAATATGTGCGTGTGAGTTTGTGTATGTGTGGAATGATAGAATAGGGGACCAGGATGGGACATTTAACAAGTTGTGGAATGAATTGTCTGCATTGCAATGATTTCCTATGGGAAACCTTGCTCTGCTGAACGAGTAACTTGGTTAACAAGCACAGTCCCAGAATGGATTGTTCTCCTTAAGCAAGGTTCCACTTGTAATTGTAAAACTGCCAACACTTTTGGCCACGACTACATATCACTTCTCCAATATTTGGGTTCATAAAGGATTCGAAGAGATCTAGAGGTGGTACATGCAACTTTCAAAAAAAAAAGTGAGACTGCTGGGTTTCCCAACGTTCCTGAGAACTGGTGCTCTGAAGAGGCCCATTTGAGTGGAGCGGAAATAGATCATGCACGGCTCCACTCCATTCATTCTCTGAGACCGCTGGAAATAACAGGGCACAGCTTTCTGCTGGTCTGAATGCAACCGAGGTGCGTATGATTGAGCACTGCTCCAGTTCTCAGGATCAGTGGAGGTCCCAGAGGTTGGACCCTCAACAGGAAGTTACCCCTATTTTTTGGATGGGAGATAACTTCCAAACTTAAGAACACCCCATAAACATGGATTTTCCAGGATGAGGAAAAAAAGAAAAATCTGCAGTCACGCTGACATGCACAACATCTTTGCGCTATATATATATATATATATTCGCGTAAAGACAGGTAACACCTCTCTATACCCAGCTGATAACATAGGATGCACCAATCACAATGGGTGGTCACTTTTCTCCCTTCACAATGACCTTTGCACATGCTCGTTAGACGCTTCAATATAAAAACGTCTGGTCTGCGTCAGTCTATTTCTTCAAATGTACAAATGAATTTCCTGAAACATCAGGAAGTACGAGTGTAGACAGGCTGAATAGCGACAGCAAGTCTTAAAATTCTAGATTGTTCTTTATTTCAAGCCATTAAAGCATATGTTACTGACAGGCAGGCATGTATCCAGTAGGGTGGCATAACCTGGTCTCCGTTATGGTATATAATACCACATGAGACACACAAGCATTTAAATAAGAGAGAAAAAAATCGACACCGAACTGCTTAGAGTTGCAATAGCTTTTGCTAAACCGGTTCATGTACTGTTGCGTTCCAGTCGCTGGTTATTTATTGCGTGCTGTGGAAATCCTGTCTTATTTCCTCCCTACTCTTTATTTCCTCCTTATCACGTATTGTCATATGTCAGTGTCTGCTGTGTGATAACAGTTTTGGTTTTTCAATTTGTCTATATCTATGGGTTCAACTACTCCTGTTCTTGTCCTCCCCTGGGGTGAGGGTATTAGATCAGGGCAATGAAAATGGCCTAGACATCTTAATCCCAGTGATACTTCTAATGATGAAGGACAGCTAAGGCCTTCTAGCCTAAGGGCCAGTGTAGGAGCCCCTGTTAACCCATCACACCAAGTGAGTCTCATGACTGGACTTTACAGTCTCCCGCAGGGGCGCAACGAGAATTTGATGGGCACCGATGAAAAAGTTGGACCTAGGCGGCGCCCCCCTCCCTCATATGTTGGTCAGAACTACATCAAGTTGCGCCGCCTCCCCCCCCTCCCCCTTTATGTAGTAATGCCCCCAATCCATACACACACATATACATACACCTATATACATAGTGGATGTAAAAGGTATTTAAACCCCTTTAAAATATTTCACTTTGTTTCGTTGCAGCCATTTGGTAAATTCAAAAAAGTTCATTTTTTTCTGATTAATGTACACTCTGCACCCCATCCCCCATCTTGACAGAAATTATCAGAAATGTAGACATATTTGCAAATTTATTGACAAGCAAAGCAGAAATAATCACAAGGTCATAAGTATTCAGACCCTTTGCTCAGTATTGAGTAGAAGCCTCCTTTTGAGCTAGTACAGCCATGAGTCTTCTTGGGAATGATGGATTTTGGGATCCTCTGCCATTCTTCCTTGCAGATCCTCTCCAATTCTGTCAGGTTGGATGGTGAATGCCATTTTCAGGTCTCTCCAGAGATGCTCAATTGGGTTTAGGTCAGGGTTCTGGCTGGGCCGGTCAAGAATGGTCACAGAGTTGTTCTGAAGCCACTCTGTTATTTTAGCTGTGTGCTAGGGTCATTGCCTTGTTGGAAGGTGAACCTTCGGCCAAGTCTGAGGTCCAGAGCACTCTGGAAGGAGGTTTTCTTCCAGGATCTCTCTGTTCTTGGCCACATTCATCTTTCCTTCAATTGCAACCAGTTGTCCTGTCCCTGCAGCTGAAAAACACCCCCATAGCATGATGCTGCCACCACCATGTTTCACTGTTGGGATTGTATTGGCCAGGTGATGAGCAGTGCCTGGTTTTCTCCACACATAACACTTAGACTTATCACCAAAAAGTTCTATGTTCGTCTCATCAGACCAGGGAATCTTATTTCTCATAGTCTGGGAGTCCTTCATCTGTTGTTTTTTTGTTTTTGTTTTTTTAAAACTATGCGGCTTTCATATGTCTTGCACTGAGGAGAAGCTTCCGTCGGGCCACTGCCATAAAGACCCGACTGGTGGAGGCTGCAGTGATAGTTGACTTTGTGCAACTTTTTCCCATCTCCCTACTGCATATCTGGAGCTCAGCCACAGTGATCTTGAGGTTGTTCTTTACCTCTCTCACCAAGGCTCTTCTCCCACAATTGCTCAGTTTGGCTGGAAAGCCAGGTCTAGGAAGAGTTCTGGTGGTCCCAAACTTCTTCCATTTAAGGACTATGAAGGCCACTGTGCTCTTAGGAACCTTGAATACTGCAGAAATTCTTTTGTAACCTTGGCCAGATCTGTGCCTTGCCACAATTCGGTCTCTGAGCTCCCTGGGCAATTCCTTTGGCCTCATGATTCTCATTTGATCTGACACACACTGAGGTCTTATATAGACAGGTGTGTGCCTTTCCAAATCAAGTCCTATCAGTTTAATTAAACACTGCTGAACTCAATGGAGTAGAACCAACTCAAGGAGGATCACAAGGAAATTGACAGTTTGTGACTTAAACATAAGTTTAAGAGTCATGAGCAAAGGGTCTGAATACTTACAACCATGTGATTTCAGTTTTTCTTGTGTAATAAATTTGCAAATATTTCTACATTTGTTTTTTTTCTGTCAAGATGGGGTGCAGAGTGTACATTAATGAGAAAATGTCTTGTTTTTTTTTTAATTTACCAAATGGCTACAATGAAACAAAGTGAAAAATGTTGAGGGGTCTCAACACTTTCCGTACCCACTGTATGTCAACTTACTGGTATATTGTCCCATCCTGGTATATACGTCCCTCTTCTGGTATAAGCTGTCCCCCTTCTGATATATACTGTCCCCCTCCTGGGCCCGGGCTGGTATATATTGTCCCTCTCCTGGTACACGTCACCATCCTGGTAACTGTCTCCATTGTACTCACCCTCTCCGGTCCCACATCACGTGGCATCCTCCTGTGCAGCCAGCGTGCAAAAGCCATCAGCTTTCATTAGCGTCCGTACTATGGCAACGCATGATGTCGTAGTCATGCGCCGCCATCAGTCACCGCCACACCGATGAAAGCTGCTGGCTTTTGGTTGCCCGACAGCCTGTATCGCAGTGCAGGGACCCGAAGGGTCTTTGTGCTGCAATGCATTTCACTCCATGTCTATATTGGCGTCTGGAAACCTGTGATCAGTCCAGGCACTGCGGTCAGTATACAGACTGTAAAATACAGTTATGTGAATCTGGCCTAAATATTATAAAATCAGACAGCAATTTTTGTTTTTATATATTTCGTTTTATTAAACCTCTGCAGGGCACAGTCACAGAACAATCAATAAGATTGGTGAATATCACAAGCTCTTTTTCAAGCAAAATGCATCAAAAAGTTAAAAAGTTAAAAAAAAAAAGAACAAAAAAACACTAAACAAAACAAAAAAAAATTTAACTCCACCCAAAAAGGTGATTAATAGCTGCAGAATGTCTCTGAGAGACTGGTATGAGCCAAAGAACAAGGAAATTATTAATAATAATAATCTTAAACTGAATCCAGCCTGAAAGAATATAATGCAGGTTGATAACAGGTTTCGACAGCGGCTTGTGAAGTGTGGGGTGCTTCAGGGGTTCATAACAGTCACATTAGTAGCCAATATGTAATATCACAAGGCAGATCTACTTGGGGATACACATTCAAAAATTCAGTGTACCCTCGATTACCTATGGGCACAGAGAAGTGGGTCAACAAAAAACCATGTAGGCAAAATACATCAACCAGAGATGTATTGGCAAACATGAAACTTATTTTCTCAATCACTTCATTGGGGGAAACACCCCAATGAATGCACAGAAAAAGATTTTACGGTAAGTAACCAAAATCTTTTTTTATTGTAGGTTTATAATTTAGTCTTGATATAAATTATATTTAATACTGTTAATTATATAAACTATAATTTTTCTGGGGGGAAAAAAAAAAAAAAAAAAGTTTACAAATCACCAGTAAAAAGGGTTTTATTTTCTTTCACCAGGATGTTAATTCTAGAAACCCAGGAAAAAAAAAACAACAAAAAACACTGCCACTTGTGCTATAGGTCGCATCAGATATTGCAACTCAGGCCCAATACCAAACGCAGTCCATGGACAAGTGTTGCGCTGTTCCTGAACCGATCTAAAAGCGTAACATTTTTGTTTTAAATTATTAATTAGGCTGTTACATACTCAATTACCTCAATTTGCTTCCTTCTCTGTCCCAAACACCATGCTAAAAGTGTAGTTTTAAACTAAGCAGTTTATGCTCTTTTAGAAGCTGCTTTGAGCTGCTGTTCTATCAGACTATTTTACAAACATTATACCCTGTGTGAGCTTATCTGCTTCCCTCGCCATGCTCAGGCAGTGAGACCACTTGTAAATAGAGTTTGTGTAAGGATTCTTGCTGGAGCAGCAGTTCAAAGCAACTATTAAAAGAGCATGAGCTAGGCAGTTAAAAAATATCATTGCAATAAAGGGGTTTCAGAGAGAAGACAGCAAAATAATGTAATATAACTTTGAAAAGACTAATAAATAATCTAGAAAGAAAAAAAAAAAAAAGTTGTTACCCTTACAATTTTGAGAAGAGCTGGGTGACAACAAAAATAACCGTCATTATGGTTCTTATTATATTTATCACCTCTCCCAGACTACTAAAATGGCAAGCCTGCATAATTCTGCAGGGATTCATCATCCCTCCTTGTATCACCACATAGTAAAAGCGATGATAATCCATATAACAAAGTAGCAAATTATAATAATACCATAAAAGAAATAAAGCTCCCACTTTACTGGTGTCTATTTTGGAAGGAAGTTTTTTTTCAGTCCGTACCAAATGGAATTATTGTACTAACTGCCTTGTAGGGACATACACAAAACATATGTTCCCTTGAGAAAGTCTCCGACCTGAAGCACTCCACAAATCGCAGGCGCGTGATGGGTCTTTTCTTCACAAGCCGATTAGACCTATAGATAGAAGTCAGTCTTGTGATGGTTAAACAAACTTTGCTACAAAGTATCATACTGGTTTCTGCATTAACTTAGCAGATGATCATTTATATAAAATAAATGCATTTCAATGCACTCATCAGTTTGTTTTTTAGTAGCGAAAGCCATTGTGTCTACTGCAACAACAGGTAGCCTATAACTATGGAAAGCCCAAATGTGGGAAAAAGACAAAGGATTAGCACGTTGGGCGTTCTAAGTTAGTTTATAGCCTCAAATTATCAATTATTAAAGGCAAATAATTATTTAGCAATTGTCTTGCTTTACAATTTTCATGTAAAGTCCAGTATTATTTCACTTTTTTCCCCATTCAGATACATAGCTGATACAAACATTCCTGCTTGATATTGGTAATGGGCAGCAGCTCCTGTCCTCATCAAGAGAGCGAGGCAATGGCACAATTTGATATAAGGGTCAGCTCAGAGTGTTATATATTTCTGTCAAGTATTCCAGTGGAGACTATCATGGGGATACACTAAAAACAGCTCAGGAATATATTTTCAATGATTGGATTCAATATTTTTATGTAAAATGTAATTTATATGCTGCCAGGAAATCAGGGAAAGCCTGCGAGTCGTCCTTCCCCTGCGCACACAGAAAGCCTGCGTCCTTATACCCCTGCTCCTAAAGAGAAAGCCTGAGAGTCCTGCTTCCCCTCTGGACACAAAGCCTGAGAGTCCTGCTTTCCCTTCCTCCGCCCACAGAGAAACTCTGTGAGTCCATCTTCCCCCGCCCATAGAGAGTCTGCAAGTCCTAATTTTCCTTCCCAAAGAAAACGCTTGAGTCCTCCTTCTCTTCCTCCGCCCAAAGAACGCTTGACTCTTAGGCTTTCTCTACAGACAGAGGAAGAGAATGAGTCATCCTTTCCCTGCCCACAGAGAAAGTTTGTGGGTCCTCCTTCACCATCCCATAGAGAAAAGCCTGTGAGTCCTTCTTCCCCTTACCACAGAGATAGCCGGTGAGTCTTGCTTCCAACATCCACAGAGAAAGCTTAGGAGTCCTGAACCTTCCACCCAGATAGGACTCACAGGCTCTCCCTATGTGTGGGCACGAGAAGCAGGACTCACAGGCTCTCCCCATGTGTGGGCACAAGAAGCAGGACTCACAGGCTCTCCCCATGTGTAGTCATGAGAAGCAGGACTCACAGGCTCTCCCCATGTGTAGTCATGAGAAGCAGGACTCACAGGCTCTCCCCATGTGTAGTCATGAGAAGCAGGACTCACAGGCTCTCCCTATGTGTAGTCATGAGAAGCAGGACTCACAGGCTCTCCCTATGTGTAGTCATGAGAAGCAGGACTCATAGGCTCTCCCTATGTGTGGGCATGAGAAGCAGGACTCACAGGCTCTCCCTATGTGTAGTCATGAGGAGCAAGACTCACAGGCTCTCCCTATGTGTGGGCATGAGAAGCAGGACTCACAGGCTCTCCCTATGTGTGGGCATGAGAAGCAGGACTCACAGGCTCTCCCTATGTGTGGGCATGAGAAGCAGGACTCACAGGCTCTCCCTATGTGTGGGCATGAGAAGCAGGACTCACAGGCTCTCCCTATGTGTAGTCATGAGGAGCAAGACTCACAGGCTCTCCCTATGTGTGGGCATGAGATGCAGGACTCACAGGCTCTCCCTATGTGTGGGCATGAGAAGCAGGACTCACAGGCTCTCCCTATGTGTGGGCATGAGAAGCAGGACTCACAGGCTCTCCCTATGTGTGGGCATGAGAAGCAGGACTCACAGGCTCTCCCTATGTGTGGGCATGAGAAGCAGGACTCACAGGCTCTCCCTATGTGTGGGCATGAGAAGCAGGACTCACAGGCTCTCCCTATGTGTGGGCATGAGAAGCAGGACTCACAGGCTCTCCCTATGTGTAGTCATGAGAAGCAAGACTCACAGGCTCTCCCTATGTGTAGTCATGAGAAGCAAGACTCACAGGCTCTCCCCATGTGTAGTCATGAGAAGCAGGACTCACAGGCTCTCCCTATGTGTAGTCATGAGGAGCAAGACTCACAGGCTCTCCCTATGTGTGGGCATGAGATGCAGGACTCACAGGCTCTCCCTATGTGTGGGCATGAGAAGCAGGACTCACAGGCTCTCCCTATGTGTGGGCATGAGAAGCAGGACTCACAGGCTCTCCCTATGTGTGGGCATGAGAAGCAGGACTCACAGGCTCTCCCTATGTGTGGGCATGAGAAGCAGGACTCACAGGCTCTCCCTATGTGTGGGCATGAGAAGCAGGACTCACAGGCTCTCCCTATGTGTGGGCATGAGAAGCAGGACTCACAGGCTCTCCCTATGTGTAGTCATGAGGAGCAAGACTCACAGGCTCTCCCTATGTGTGGGCATGAGATGCAGGACTCACAGGCTCTCCCTATGTGTGGGTATGAGATGCAGGACTCACAGGCTCTCCCTATGTGTGGGCATGAGATGCAGGACTCACAGGTTGTTCCTCCTGCCCACACAAAGCCTGTAGTGAAATATGAGTCCAGGCAGCATAACAATAAACTGAGTCCAAAACTGAGTGAAAGAACGTTCTGTCCCTGAGCTCAGAATCCCCGTGTGTCCTCTGCAGCTCTCACCTATGGGGGCAGATCACAGATGTAACCGGCTAAGAAACCGTATCTGATGAGTGAAGCAACGTACATACACAACAAATCAGCACTTTATGTAGATTTCCACCAGAATATTGCCAATTGTGGGAAACATGAGGCCTTCTCTAAAGTCAAGCTTTTGCTCAACTCAAATACACAAGGTACAAGTTGGTTCTGTTCACACAGGACGCCGGTGTCGCTGCCAGTGTCTCCATTAGATTTATGAAATTTCCTAATACATTACATGACTTTAGAATTCCTGTCTTTGGCTATAATTTAAAAAGGTGAGGGCTACCGAGCGCAAAACCATTAGTCTCTGATGCAAGTATTGCACCAACCTGAAGAGTGCGAGAATGGCTGATAACAGCTAGTAACAACTTAAAGTATACTACAATTATTCAACTAGAAATGTTGCAATCAATATAAACCAAAATTGTCAATATTCGTTTTTTTTACCTGACAAAGCTGACCGATTCTAGTCTAAATTTCTAATTTTGGCCTTCGTGCATAATGACACTACAGGATATATATAAAAAACTAAAAAAAAAAACCAAAAAAAAAAAAAACCACATTTATCACACTATGCACATGCAGGTTGGGGAACTCTAAATTAAGTTTCCTTAAAGGAACTGTCCAGGAAAAACAAACTGTTACTCCTTATGTAGGGACTAAGGGACAGGGTCTGATAGGGATTCGCTCTTTGAACCCGTCCAAATCATTCCTCCACTAAACAGAACCGTGACGTGAAGAAATCGCACACCACCACGTGTATAGAAATTGCATCTTTACTTGGATTTTGGCTGCTATTCCCAGCTTGATCTAACAGCATGCTTGTAACTTGGGTCATGAAATATGGCTACTATACAGTTGCATAAATGCATATCACCACTACAATTATTTTATCAACAGGAGATTATCACTATAGGACTAGGTGTCTTGTGCCTCCTAATCCTCCTGCTTTATAACCTCGCCCCCAACACTGATTGGTAGATTTCTGTCAGTGTACACAGAAATCTACCAGTGGTATGGGCGGGGTTATAGACAGCTCAGCATTACAAGCTCTGCCAAATCAGCAGCAAACTGTTATTGTATAACAATGAAAGCATGCAGCTCAGTAAGAGACATCGCTGGAATCATGGTCTTAACCCTTATATCATGCTGCTCTCAGAGTACATAGAAACAACCTGGTGACAGATTCCCTTTACCGTAAGGAGCGGAAACCCTTCATATTGCCCCAGTCTCTTGACTGATACCATTGGCATCAGTATGTAGCCTCCAAATTTAAACACTAGGGGGATGTGCTTAAAGGGAATAGGGAATATGTCACCAAGTTTTTGCTACCCCTTCTGAGAGCAGCATAATGTAGAAATAGAGACCCTGATTCCAGCGATGTGTCACTTACTGGGCTGTTTGCTGTCATTTTGATAAAACCAATGTTTTCTCTGCTGAAGATCTAGTAGTATTTGAATGTAGACCAGCACTATAACGAGCTCATGCAGATGCTGGACAGCACACCAAGTAGTCCTGTAATGATAATCTACTGCTGATTAACCAGTGATTTCTTTAAAAGCTACACTGCACAGTCTAGTAAGTGACATACTGCTGGAATCAGGATCTCTGCCCCTATGTTATGCTGCTCTCAGATTAGGTAGCAAAAACCTGGTGAAAGATTCCCTTTAAGACTTATAGAACGCTACATTATCCCTGTCCGAGAAAGGATTGCACAGCATTACTTTGACAATGAAATAAGACCACATGGCCTAGGCCACCATTAATGTTTGATTCAGACGCCCGACATTTTAACGTCTGTGTTAAGGCTGCCAATCTGACCACGAATTCCCCCCCCCCCACTAGAACTCACAGTAAGGCCCACTTGAGTATGACTCGTGCGAGTCTCGCATGGGTATTACCCCGCACGGCCGCACACTCTCCGGACACGAGTGTCTCAGCTGCATGGAAATACATGCAGCCGACCTGCTCCTGTCCAGAGTGTGGCCGTGCTGGGTGATATCGATGCGAGACTCGCACGAGCCATACGCAACTGGAACCGTACCCTAATAGAAACATATTAGTTGGGGCGGGTAGACTTAAAATCAGGCTGGAATTTGTGGATTTAGTACAAAAATTTGACCATATTACATGCAACTGTATGAGGCCCTGGAATCGGGTCTTTTTTAGTGCAATAACAAAATGCCAAAATTTCCCAATTAAATTCATTGGGAAAAGAAAGAAGTGTATCTACCCTGTATCCACCGCTGCACAGATCACCCTCAGCCAGTACAGTATATAGTACACCAGCATAGCCGCTGCATTACCTCCATTGCTACCCATACAAAACAATGGGCAATGGTGAAAATAGATGGAAATATACAAGTATCAATAGTTTCGTCCCCATACAAACATCTCTGCAAATTGCTAAGGTCCAGCCGAGAGGCCTGTAAAACATGGCTTCATTAACCCCTTAGGGCCGTAGGTCGGCAGTGTGAGAGGCCATCGCAACGCCCTACAGATACCCTCGAAGCAGTATTGGAAAAGTTTCATCACAAGACTGAAAACTTCTACGGGTGAAATGCGGCTACGTGCGAATCTTGATGACGCAAGAGACCCTGGCTAGTGTGCACGGTGCCTACCAGTTGAAGGTTTCCCCACGTTTCTACATTATTGAGTTATAACACCATTAGAAAAACAGCAACTTCACAGAAGTTATGTGCTAAACAAATTCGTCTGAATGCATTTTTTAATTTTTTTATTTTCTCTTCATAGTATCGATGAGGCAGCTTCTAGGGATAGAAGACAGATCATGTAAGTCAAGGAGATGCAAAAAAAAAAAAAAATGAAGATGTCGGCTGTGTTTATGTAACCCTTATATTAATTTTTGGCGTGTCGCACATACGGCGCAGTTCGGTATTCTTCAGGTGTTAATTGAACTTAATCCAATGAAGAATGTGAGCTACAACAAAAAGAATGAAATCCAACAGCTAGAACAAAGCAAAGAAACACTTGTAAAATCTACTGTACAGTGTCTCCATGGTAACAGACTACAAACAAACTGAGTGTAGTCTGACCCTGCAGTCATTTAACATTCATGATGGCAAGACAGGATATGGAGCTGCAGGGTTTGTTTGTAGTCTGTAACCATGGAGATGCATAAGTCTGCACGGATGCTGTAAAACAAAAAACGGGAAAGATTCTTAATTAAGACTTTTTCTACTTTTAGATGCATCGGACCAATATAAAAGTCCTTTTACACAGGGATCAAAGAGTAATGGGTCCTTCAGTACAATATGACAGCTCTGTCCCCTTTCTATGGACAAAATACAGGTAGTGAACAGATCTGTATTCGGTTAACACATGGAAGTGCACCCCACAGGGGATTTGATTTCCCTGCACCCACTTTCCCCTATTAGGCAAATTCCTCCCTCTTTAGCTTAGGCCGGTTTCACGGGACTGGTCTGACCCAACCTCAACAGCTTTGAAAGGCATATACAAGGCTGGTCAGGAGACTCACGGCCAAGGCTGGTCAGGAGACTCACGGCCAAGGCTGGTCAGGAGACTCACGGCCAAGGCTGGTCAGGAGACTCACGGCCAAGGCTGGTCAGGAGACTCACGGCCAAGGCTGGTCAGGAGACTCACGGCCAAGGCTGGTCAGGAGACTCACGGCCAAGGCTGGTCAGGAGACTCACGGCCAAGGCTGGTCAGGAGACTCACGGCCAAGGCTGGTCAGGAGACTCACGGCCAAGGCTGGTCAGGAGACTCACGGCCAAGGCTGGTCAGGAGACTCACGGCCAAGGCTGGTCAGGAGACTCACGGCCAAGGCTGGTCAGGAGACTCACGGCCAAGGCTGGTCAGGAGACTCACGGCCAAGGCTGGTCAGGAGACTCACGGCCAAGGCTGGTCAGGAGACTCACGGCCAAGGCTGGTCAGGAGACTCACGGCCAAGGCTGGTCAGGAGACTCACGGCCAAGGCTGGTCAGGAGACTCACGGCCAAGGCTGGTCAGGAGACTCACGGCCAAGGCTGGTCAGGAGACTCACGGCCAAGGCTGGTCAGGAGACTCACGGCCAAGGCTGGTCAGGAGACTCACGGCCAAGGCTGGTCAGGAGCCTCACGGCCAAGGCTGGTCAGGAGCCTCACGGCCAAGGCTGGTCAGGAGCCTCACGGCCAAGGCTGGTCAGGAGCCTCACGGCCAAGGCTGGTCAGGAGCCTCACGGCCAAGGCTGGTCAGGAGCCTCACGGCCAAGGCTGGTCAGGAGCCTCACGGCCAAGGCTGGTCAGGAGCCTCACGGCCAAGGCTGGTCAGGAGCCTCACGGCCAAGGCTGGTCAGGAGCCTCACGGCCAAGGCTGGTCAGGAGCCTCACGGCCAAGGCTGGTCAGGAGCCTCACGGCCAAGGCTGGTCAGGAGCCTCACGGCCAAGGCTGGTCAGGAGCCTCACGGCCAAGGCTGGTCAGGAGCCTCACGGCCAAGGCTGGTCAGGAGCCTCACGGCCAAGGCTGGTCAGGAGCCTCACGGCCAAGGCTGGTCAGGAGCCTCACGGCCAAGGCTGGTCAGGAGCCTCACGGCCAAGGCTGGTCAGGAGACTCACGGCCAAGGCTGGTCAGGAGCCTCACGGCCAAGGCTGGTCAGGAGCCTCACGGCCAAGGCTGGTCAGGAGCCTCACGGCCAAGGCTGGTCAGGAGACTCACGGCCAAGGCTGGTCAGGAGACTCACGGCCAAGGCTGGTCAGGAGACTCACGGCCAAGGCTGGTCAGGAGACTCACGGCCAAGGCTGGTCAGGAGACTCACGGCCAAGGCTGGTCAGGAGACTCACGGCCAAGGCTGGTCAGGAGACTCACGGCCAAGGCTGGTCAGGAGACTCACGGCCAAGGCTGGTCAGGAGACTCACGGCCAAGGCTGGTCAGGAGACTCACGGCCAAGGCTGGTCAGGAGACTCACGGCCAAGGCTGGTCAGGAGACTCACGGCCAAGGCTGGTCAGGAGACTCACGGCCAAGGCTGGTCAGGAGACTCACGGCCAAGGCTGGTCAGGAGACTCACGGCCAAGGCTGGTCAGGAGACTCACGGCCAAGGCTGGTCAGGAGACTCACGGCCAGTCCATACTGGGACAGTGAAACCGGCCTAGTAGGCATGTATTAAGATAGTGCTTGTAAGACAGAAGTGCAACCTTCCAGTTACTTATATCCATAGATGAACAATATATATTATGTAAACCAGGCTACATAGAGTAGCGTCCTATAGTACACAACAAGGTGTGATGATCCCCATAAGGCACATAACTGCTGAACGTAACCTTAGGGGATGGTTCGTACCAGCGCTTAAGAGGGATTTACCAAGCAGGCAATAAAAGATGACTTGGGAGAGTATTCTCATGAATTCCTGTCTACTAAGGCAACCTCATCGCCTCAAGCCGGAACATTTGCATTAGGGCCGTCCCTGCAGAATAGTAAATGAGCACTTCAGGGTAAGAGATGGGGACGTAGCACCAAGTCAAACAGTTTTACTATTTACTTTTTAACCCCTTTTTTTTAGGCTTGCCTCAACTTAATACGAAGCAAAATAAACCGCAAAGCTCCATGTAATATCATTAAGCAGATCTCCATGCGCCTAGAAGTTGCACTCAATCGAAAAAAAAAAAGAAAAAAAACCTCCTTAAAACAGATTATATGTGCTTGCATAAAATTGCAGACATACACAAACACACATAACACTATGGTATTTTATTTAAATAAAAAAAAAAAAAAAGTTAGCTTGAACTCCAAGCCAATACATGTAAATATCAAATGTGTGACCAGCAGGTCCGAAATGTTCAATTTAATTCAATGTGAAACAGTATATTAAACGCGGTGCCTCCTCCTGGCATTAAGGATAAATCAAACAGGCGCTCTTTTTCCAAGCACCTTCAGTATGGAAACCTCAACTGGTAGGCAGGCGGGGGACCGAAAGACCCATCTCTATTTCTTTATAATAAAAATAAAAAAAAAAGAAAAAAAAGAAAAAAAAAAGTACACATATTGTACAAATTCTCTTTTACAATTCTTTCGAAATAGGATTCATGGAACGTAACGCTGAGGCGGACAATGACCCAGCAGGAGTTAAAGATTTAGGAGATACTTGAGGGGGGGGGGGGGGGGAGAGGAGAGGAAAAGAAAGGAGGAAAAACACTAAGAAAATACAAACAACAAAAAAAGTAATTAATTCTCGCTTTTTACCCCACCAAAAAAACGATGTGGGAAGGTATTACATAACCAGTTCTCTGGCCATCGCCCTTACTTCCTTGGGGAAAGAAAGGAACCATCATATGCCGGCCACATCAGATACAAAACATTATACATGTGAAGCTTAATAAATTACATATATATTATACACACACTCATTTTTCCCGTGTGTGCGTGCGGGTAATATTACCATATTTTCCAGATTATAAGATGCCCTTTTCTCCCCCCCAGAACTGGGGGGAAAATGGGGGTACGTCTTATAACCCAGATATGGCTTACCGGAGCGGGGTCACAGGAGGCAGGGTTGGCAATACTGAGGGCTTGGTGGAGGGGAGTGTCACTGCGGTTCAGGAGGGTCACAAAACGGAGGGTCGGTGATGCTGTGGGCTTGGGGGTGTTGCTTTGGTGGGCGCAATTGACCTGCCTGTGGACTCTATCGGCGGTTGAAGTGATGAGCTTCAAGAAAATGGCCGCAAAGGCCAATCTGCACACGCGCTGCATCCTCGGCAATTTCCTTGAAGTCCATCACATCAACTGCCAGCAGTTTAATGAAGCCCACCAGTGGTTCAATGGAGCCCCCTAGAAGATCAATGGCATCCGCCGCCGCAACACTCCGTGCCTGCAGTACCGCCGACCCTCCGTCCATTAACCCTCTTAAGACACGACGACACCACCTCCTGAGCCCACAGCATCGCCAACCCTGACTTCTGTGACTTTCCAGAGCCACTCCAGTGACACTCCTACTCCGAACCCTCAGTATCGCCAACCCAGCCTCCTGTGATCCCGCTCCACCACCGTCGCCCCAGTAAGCCATATCCGGATTATAAAACGCACACTCCTCATTTTAACATTAAATGTATTCCTTCTCATTTTCCTCCTCTAGATTTGGGGTGCGTCTTATAAAATGAAAAAATACGGTATATATCACATACACATACATACCCCACCCCAGATAGGAGACTATGAGAAATTATATATATATATATATATATATATATATATATATATATATATATATATATATATATATATATATATATATATATATATATATATATATATATATATATATATATATATGAGAAGTATGATTTATTGAGTTTCACATGTCCGTGTACTATCCCCCTGGAAGGCCTCTGTGTGGTAACACCTTACGTCAAAGGCAAAATTATATTGGTTCCTCTTTGATATAACCTAGCACTGGTCCAATGGTGTGAAGAATTTAAAGGGAAGTTCCAATTTGCAATTTTGTTGCTCGAATGTATTTAAAATTTGGAAATCTAATTCTATGGTGTGACAGTACTTCTACCAGCCTCCAAGATAAGACTAAAAACAGAAGCCCAACGCAGTTGTATCCTGTAGTCCTGCTGACATAAATTTAGTAAGAAATACCCCGGCATTCATGGTCCGAGTATGGACGGCAAAGTCTGGAACTTGCCACAATCTCCTGACCTGAGCTCAACAGTCTCATATCGGCCTATGAGGCTGTTGAGTTTGGGTTGGGAGACATGCGGCCCGGTCCAGAAATTGCAGTCCGTATTCAGACTATGAATGTTGCATCACAGAATCTGGCCTTAGAGCACAGATGGGAAAAAAAAAAAGCGTATAAGTGCAGGATCAGACTACGCAGACTGCAGGCTGCTACCATATAGATGTAAAATAAGAGCAAAAAGGACACAAAAGGATCATTTCAATGTATAATATTTGCATTGCTGCTTTTCTATTTGGTTGCACTGTAACCATGAAATAAAAGATTGTACATAGACTAAAACTCCCTTTTTGCCTTTGAAAACACTTCGATCCAAGAGGGAAAAGGCAGTGAATGGACCAGTCGAGGAAACCAGATCCTGAAAATTTGCCTCAAAAGATAATAGATGGTGTATATATGTATATATAAAAAATATATTTTTTATATATATTTTTATATATATATATATATATATATATATATATATATATATATATATATATATATATATATATATATATATATATATATATATATATATATATATATATATATATATATATATTTATTAATATATTTTTTATATATATTTAAATTTTATATATATATATATTTAAATTTTATATATATATATATTTATTTTTTATATATAAAAATATATTTATTTATATATATATATATATATATATATATATATATATATATATATATATATATATATATATATATATATTTTTTTTTTAACATACATGTATAATTTGAGGAAAATTTTGCAGGGCATAAATGATACCCAATCATACAGGGAAATCCAGCTTTGCCATTAATGGAGCAACGGCACTTACAGAAGTCCTGGATATGTAATACCATCCTAATAAAACAAGAAAAAATAAATGTAAATCTACAGCAATAAGATCGTACAATTAATCAAACAGAGTATATATATATATAATATCTTCCTTTTTTTGTCTTTAAAGCCTTGCATCCAAGGCATTGAAAGGTATTAAAATTAAGTTCATTCACAGAACAAAAACAACTAATCTTGAATTGCTTGCAGATACTGCTAATTTTCATCTGTGTCTTTTTTTTTTTCTTTTTTTTAATATATATTTTGTATTCTGTATATTTTTTTTTATTAAAAAATGTGTTAACGTGAAAATATGTGCAGAGGTTGTTCTTACTAGTGGTGTTCAATGCACATTTTATATGTAGTCTGTCATGCTTTTGGAGGACAGGGATCAAGAGAGCAGGGTCACAGGTTCTTCCCATAATTGACCCCCAAAAACGGGGATATGTAGGCAATTCTTAAATAATAATAATTTCTGATAACCCCAAAAATGCTCTGAACTCTCCCTCCAAACACAAAAAAACCCACAAAGGGGGGGAAAAAAAAATAATGAACAAAATTGTAAATGTGTTTTTTTTTTTTAACCGCCCACAAAACAAAAACTTAAAAAGGTTAAGTGTGTGGGTAAAACAGCCCTCATCAATTATGGAGCAGCAGTAGAATTGACTCCAGTTCTCAGGGGCTCATTTTTATCTCCACCAGTTTGGGCATCCTCTGAAAGGGTTAAAGACGCCGTCTTGCCAGATAGCATAGTGATGTCCTGGGCCAAGCTAGATCCATTTGGCACCTCGTTGCTGCAAGATACGTAAAATGCATATAAAATTAATTTTTGGGGGTTGAATTAAAAAACAAAAATCACATCACATCACATCACATACACTGATCAATTAAAGGATGTTAGAAATAAGCAGAAAAGATTCGCCCAACCCTAGTCCGGCATCCTCTAGTACTCATACCCAGACCAGTGCAGTGAGAATTTATCGGACAGCATCCTAGGTGACTCTTGCGATTACCTGGCCCCCATGACATGTGCAAATTTTTTGTTCATCTCTAGAGGGGGGGCAATTGCTAGTAATGAAAGGATCAGAGTTCTGGTTAAAGGGGTATTCCATTCTGCATAAAATATCACCAATCCACTGGACAGGTGATAACTGTGGATCCCACCAATAATGAGAGCACTGGACTTGTGGCCCCCAGTGGATGCAATACTGAAGCCAGGAGGAGTCTATTAGAAAGTCTGTACCCAAATGCACCCAGTCATACCATAATAAGTATTTACCACTGACGTAGGTAGCTGAGCGCATTGCCGCACTCTTAGGGGTACTTTGCACGCTGCGACATAGCTAGCCGATGCTAGCGATGCCGAGCGCGATAGTTCCCGCCCCCGTCGCACATGCGATATCTTGTGATAGCTGCCGTAGCGAACATTATCGCTACGGCAGCTTCATACGCACTTACCTGCCCTGCGACGTCGCTCTGGCCGGCGAACCGCCTCATTCCTAAGGGGGGGGCGGGTCGTGCGGCATCACACGGCAGGCAGCCAATAGAAGCGTAGGGGCGGAGATGAGCGGGACGTAACATCCCACCCACTTCTTTACTTCCGCATAGCCGGTGGAGGCAGGTAAGGAGAGGTTCCTCGCTCCTGCGGCTTCACACACAGCGATGTGTGCTGCCGCAGGAAAGAGGAACAACATTGTATCTCCTATTGCTGCGACATTATGAAAATGTCAGACACTACACAGATCAACAATTTACGACGCTTTTGCGATCGTTTATCAGTGCATCTAGGCTTTACACGTTGAGACGTCGTTACCGGCGCCGGATGTGCGTCACTTTCGATTTGACCCCGACGATATCGCATTAGCAATGTCGCAACGTGCAAAGTACCCCTTAGGCCTCGGTTCCATATGTGCATAGCTTCCACTGCGACAGCATTAGAAGTGATATGCTAATGAAACTCTGCTGTGAGAGTCAGCCTAGGGTCATGCGACTGATGTGATCTTGCGATCGGATCACAGCTGTAGAAAAGATGGAGGGAGCACTTTCTCCCCATCTCCCCCGGCGGCCTGTCTCTGCACATATCGCACTGCACTCTGATGACATGCGAGTGCAGTGCGATGTTTCACACTTATCCATAGACTTGAATTGGGATGAATGTGAGCTGAGATTCGCTGCAAACCACAGCATGCTGCGATTTCTCATGCTACTATGGAATGAGAAATCAATCGCAGATGGACACTGCCCCATAGTTTTTCACTGATGCAAAACGCAAGTGGAACCGAGGTCTTAGGCTAAGTTAACACGTCATGTAATCATCAGTTAAAACGGATTCTGCAGAGATCCGTTGGCAAAATTATTTCTGCAGGATCAGTTTTGCTGGGGGGGTTTTTTGGCATCGGAGTCTATGGAAAATGGATTTGTCAATAGATTTCTATTTATCTTCCACATGTAAAGGATCCTGTAAGAAAACAAGGGATCAGTTACAAAAGCAAGTAAACTGGTTGGCTAAATAGCAATCCGTTAACGGATCAGTTCTCCATGGAATCCAATGTAAAACAAAAAAAAAAAAAAAGAAGGGAATTTTGTTTACTTACCGTAAATTCCTTTTCTTCTAGCTCCTATTGGGAGACCCAGACAATTGGGTGTATAGCGTCTGCCTCCGGAGGCCACACAAAGTATTACACTTTAAAAAGTGTAACCCCTCCCCTCTGCCTATACACCCTCCTGTGCATCACGGGCTCCTCAGTTTTGGTGCAAAAGCAGGAAGGAGGAAACTTATAAATTGGTCTAAGGTAAATTCAATCCGAAGGATGTTCGGAGAACTGAAACTATGAACCAAAAGGAACAATTCAACATGAACAACATGTGTACACAACAGAACAACCAGCCCGAAGGGAACAGGGGCGGGTGCTGGGTCTCCCAATAGGAGCTAGAAAAAAAGGAATTTACGGTAAACAAAATTCCCTTCTTCTTTGTCGCTCCATTGGGAGACCCAGACAATTGGGACGTCCAAAAGCAGTCCCTGGGCGGGTAAAAGAATACCTCGATAAAAAGAGCCGAAAACGGCCCCCTCTTACAGGTGGGCAACCGCCGCCTGAAGGACTCGCCTACCTAGGCTGGCATCTGCCGAAGCATAGGTATGCACCTGATAGTGTTTCGTGAAAGTGTGCAGACTAGACCAGGTAGCCGCCTGACACACCTGCTGAGCCGTAGCCTTGTGCCGCAATGCCCAGGACGCACCCACGGCTCTGGTAGAATGGGCTTTCAGCCCTGAAGGAACCGGAAGCCCAGAAGAACGGTAGGCTTCAAGAATCGGTTCCTTGATCCACAGAGCCAAGGTTGACTTGGACGCCCGCGACCCTTTACGCTGGCCAGCGACAAGGACAAAGAGCGCATCTGAACGGCGCAGGGGCGCCGTGCGAGACACGTAGAGCCGGAGTGCTCTCACTAGATCTAACAAGTGCAAATCCTTTTCACATTGGTGAACTGGATGAGGGCAAAATGAAGGTAAGGAGATATCCTGATTGAGATGAAAAGGGGATACCACCTTAGGGAGGAATTCCGGGACCGGACGCAGAACCACCTTATCCTGGTGAAAAACCAGGAAGGGGGCTTTGCATGACAACGCTGCTAGCTCCGACACTCTACGGAGCGATGTAACTGCCACTAGAAAAACCACCTTCTGCGAAAGACGTGATAGAGAGACATCCCGCAGCGGCTCGAAAGGTGGTTTCTGAAGAGCCCTTAGCACTCTGTTAAGATCCCAAGGTTCCAGCGGCCGCTTGTAAGGTGGGACTATGTGGCAAACTCCCTGCAGGAACGTGCGGACCTGCGGAAGTCTGGCTAGACGCTTTTGAAAAAACACGGAAAGCGCCGAAACTTGTCCCTTGAGAGAGCCGAGAGACAAACCCTTGTCCATTCCGGATTGAAGGAAGGAAAGAAAAGTGGGTAAGGCAAAGGGCCAGGGGGTAAAACCCTTATCAGAGCACCAGGATAAGAAGATCCTCCAAGCCCTCTGATAGATCTTGGCGGACGTTGGTTTCCTGGCCTGTCTCATAGTGGCAATGACATCTTGAGATAACCCTGAGGACGCTAGGAGCCAGGACTCAATGGCCACACAGTCAGGTTGAGGGCCGCAGAATTCAGATGGAAAAATGGCCCTTGAGACAGCAAGTCTGGTCGGTCTGGGAGTGCCCACGGTTGACCCACCGTGAGGTGCCACAGATCCGGGTACCACGACCTCCTCGGCCAGTCTGGAGCGACGAGGATGGCGCGGCGGCAGTCGGACCTGATCTTGCGTAACACTCTGGGCAGCATTGCCAGAGGAGGAAACACATAAGGTAGTCGAAACTGCGACCAATCCTGAACTAATGCGTCCGCCGCCAGAGCTCTGTGATCTTGAGACCGTGCCATGAATGCCGGGACTTTGTTGTTGTGCCAAGACGCCATGAGATCGACGTCCGGCGTTCCCCAGCGGCAACAGATCTCTTGAAACACGTCCGGGTGAAGAGACCATTCCCCTGCGTCCATGCCCTGGCGACTGAGAAAGTCTGCTTCCCAGTTTTCTACGCCCGGGATGTGAACCGCGGAGATGGTGGAGGCTGTGGCCTCCGCCCACAGCAGAATCCCCCGAACTTCTTGGAAGGCTTGACGGCTGCGCGTGCCGCCCTGGTGGTTGATGTACGCAACCGCCGTAGCGTTGTGCGACTGTATGCGGATCTGCCTGCCCTCCAGCCACCGATGAAACGCCTTCAGGGCTAGATACACTGCCCTTATCTCCAGAACATTGATCTGAAGGGAGGACTCTGTCGGAGTCCAGGTTCCCTGAGCCCTGTGGTGGAGAAAAACCGCTCCCCACCCTGACAGACTCGCATCCGTCGTGACCACAGCCCAGGATGGGGGCAGGAAGGATTTTCCCTTCGACAGAGAAGTGGGAAGAAGCCACCACTGAAGAGAGGTTTTGGCTGCCAGGGAAAGAGAGACGTTCCTGTCCAGGGACGTCGACCTCCTGTCCCATTTGCGGAGAATGTCCCATTGGAGTGGACGCAGATGAAACTGCGCAAAGGGGACTGCCTCCATTGCTGCCACCATCTTCCCCAGGAAGTGCATGAGGCGCCTCAAGGGGTGTGACTGGGCCCGAAGCAGAGAGTGCACCCCTGTCTGCAGCGAACGCTGTTTGTCCAGCGGTAGCTTGACTATCGCTGAGAGAGTATGAAACTCCATCCCGAGGTAAGTCAGTGATTGAGTCGGTGTCAATTTTGACTTTGGAAAATTGATGATCCACCCGAATCTCTGGAGAGTCTCCAGAGCCACGGTCAGACTGTGTTGACATGCCACCCGGGAGGGTGCTTTGACTAGGAGATCGTCCAAGTAAGGGATCACCGATTGGCCTTGAGAGTGTAGGACCGCCACAACGGATGCCATGACCTTGGTGAAGATCCGTGGGGCTGTCGCCAGGCCGAACGGCATTGCCACCGATTGATGCTAGGAAGTCTCCTTGGGACATCGAAGCAATGACAGAGCGGAGAGATTCCATGCGAAACAGTCTGGTTCTCACATGTCTGTTGAGCAGTTTGAGGTCCAGAACGGGACGGAATGATCAGTCCTTTTTTGGCACCACGAACAAGTTGGAGTAAAAACCGCGACCACGTTCCTGAAGGGGAACGGGGATCACAACTCCTTCTGTCTTCAGAGTGTTCACCGCCTGAAAAAGTGCATCGGCTCGCTCGGGGGGCGGAGATATTCTGAAGAAACGAGTCGGGGGACGAGAGCTGAACTCTATCCTGTAACCGTGAGACAGAATGTCTCTCACCCATCGGTCTTGGACATTTGGCCAACAGGCGTCGCAAAAGCGGGAGAGCCTGCCACCGACCGAGGATGCGATTTGGGGAGGCCGAAAGTCATGAGGAGGCCGCCTTGGAGACGGTGCCTCCGGCGGCCTTTGGAGGACGTGACTTAGACCGCCATGAATAAGAGTTCCTCTGGCCCTTCTGTGGCCTGTTGGACGAGGAAGGTTGGGACCTGGCTGAGGGCCGAAAGGACCGAAACCTCGATTGAATTTTTCGTTGCTGAGGTCTGTTTGGCTTGGACTGGGGTAAGGACGAGTCCTTTCCCTTGGATTGCTTAATAATTTCATCCAATCGCTCGCCAAACAATCGGTCGCCAGAAAATGGCAAACCGGTTAAGAACTTCTTGGAAGCAGAGTCTGCCTTCCATTCGCGTAGCCACATGGCCCTGCGGACTGCCACCGAATTGGCGGACGCTACCGCTGTACGGCTGGCAGAGTCCAGGACGGCATTCATGGCGTAGGATGAAAATACCGACGCCTGAAAAAAGTCAAAGACGCAACTTGCGGAGCAGAGGTACGTGTGACCGCATTAATCTCAGACAGACAAGCTGAGATAGCTTGGAGTGCCCACACGGCTGCGAAGGCCGGGGCAAAAGACGCGCCTGTGGCTTCATAGATGGATTTCATCAGGAGCTCTATCTGCCTGTCAGTGGCATCCTTGAGCGATTAACCATCTGCCACTGATACTACGGATCTAGCCGCCAGTCTAGAGACTGGAGGATCCACCTTGGGACATTGAGCCCAACCCTTAACTACGTCAGAGGGGAAGGGGTAACGTGTGTCATTAAGGCGCTTAGTAAAGCGCTTGTCCGGAAATGCTCTGTGCTTCTGGACAGCCTCTCTGAAGTTAGAGTGATCGAAAAACGCACTCCGTGTACGTTTGGGAAACCTAAACTGGTGCTTTTCCTGCTGCGAATCCGACTCCTCTATAAGTGGAGTTGGGGGAGAGAGATCTAGTACCTGGTTGATGGACGCTATAAGGTCATTTACTATGGCGCCCCCTTCAGGTGTATCAAGATTGAGAGCAACGTCAGGTTCAGAGCCCTGAGCTGCGACATCCGCTTCATCCTCCAGAGAGTCATCAAGCTGAGACCCCGAACAGCGTGATGAAGTCGGAGAAGATTCCCAGCGAGCCCGCTTAGCCGGTCTGGGACTGCGGTCCGTGGCGGAGTCCTCCCCGTGAGACCTAGGTGCCACCCCAGGAGCACGCTGCGGCGCAGCCCGAGAGGGGCCTGGGGGCGATGATCCTACAGTGCCCGGGGCCTGTGTAAGGACCGGTCTGGACTGCAAGGCTTCTAGTATCTTAGCAGACCATCTGTCCATAGACTGAGCCATGGATTGTGAAAGCGACTCAGAGTTTCTCAGCCAAAACTGCAAACTCTGTGCCTGCCACCTGGATAGGGGCAGCCGGCGGTTCTACCTGAGCCGAGGGTCCCACCAGTGCCCGAGGCTCCGGCTGAGCGAGTGCAACAGGGGCCGAGCATTGCTCACAGTGAGGGTAGGTGGAACCTGCAGGTAACATAGCCGCACAAGAGGTACAGGTTGCAAAATAACCCTGTGTCTTGGCACCCTTGCTCCTTGTGAACGACATGCTGTTGTCTCCTAGGAGAGTGATCACTGAGGGTATATAGCCAAAAGCAAAAACAATGCGGCCGAACCGAGAAAGAAGGGAATTTTGTTTACGTACCGTAAATTCCTTTTCTTCTAGCTCCAATTGGGAGACCCAGACACTTGGGTGTATAGCTTATGCCTCCGGAGGCCACACAAAGTATTACACTAAAAGTGTAAAGCCCCTCCCCTTCTGCCTATACACCCCCCGTGCATCACGGGCTCCTCAGTTTTGGTGCAAAAGCAAATTATAAATTGGTTTAAAGTAAATTCAATCCGAAGGAATATCGGAGAACTGAAACCATTCAACATGAACAACATGTGTACACAAAAGAACAACAGCCCGAAGGGAACAGGGGCGGGTGCTGGGTCTCCCAATTGGAGCTAGAAGAAAAGGAATTTACGGTAAGTAAACAAAATTCCCTTCTTCTTTGTCGCTCCATTGGGAGACCCAGACACTTGGGACGTCCAAAAGCAGTCCCTGGGTGGGTAAATAATACCTCATAATAGAGCCGTAAACGGCTCCGTCCTACAGGTGGGCAACCGCCGCCTGAAGGACTCGCCTACCTAGGCTGGCATCTGCCGAAGCATAGGTATGCACCTGATAGTGTTTCGTGAAAGTGTGCAGGCTCGACCAGGTAGCCGCCTGACACACCTGCTGAGCCGTAGCCTGGTGACGCAAGGCCCAGGACGCCCCCACGGCCCTGGTAGAATGGGCCTTCAGCCCTGAGGGAACCGCTTTACGCTGGCCAGCGACAAGGACAAAGAGTGCATCCGAGCGGCGCAGGGGCGCCGTACGAGAAATGTAGAATCTGAGTGCTCTCACCAGATCTAACAAGTGCAAATCCTTTTCACATTGGTGAACTGGATGAGGACAAAAAGAGGGTAAGGAGATATCCTGATTGAGATGAAAGGGGGATACCACCTTAGGGAGAAATTCCGGAACCGGACGCAGAACCACCTTGTCCTGGTGAAACACCAGGAAAGGGGCTTTGCACGACAACGCTGCTAGCTCAGACACTCTCCGAAGTGAAGTGACTGCTACCAGGAAGACCACTTTCTGCGAAAGGCGTGAGAGAGAAATATCCCTCATTGGCTCGAACGGTGGTTTCTGAAGAGCCATCAGCACCCTGTTCAGATCCCAGGGTTCTAACGGACGCTTGTAAGGAGGGACGATGTGACAAACCCCCTGCAGGAACGTGCGTACCTGTGGAAGTCTGGCTAGGCGCTTCTGAAAAAACACAGAGAGCGCAGAGACTTGTCCCTTAAGGGAGCCGAGCGACAAACCCTTTTCCAATCCGGATTGAAGGAAGGACAGAAAAGTGGGCAAGGTAAATGGCCAGGGAGAAAAACCCTGAGCAGAGCACCACGACAGGAATATCTTCCACGTCCTGTGGTAGATCTTGGCGGACGTTGGTTTCCTAGTCTGTCTCATAGTGGCAATGACCTCTTGGGATAACCCTGAAGACGCTAGGATCCAGGACTCAATGGCCACACAGTCAGGTTGAGGGCCGCAGAATTCAGATGGAAAAACGGCCCTTGAGACAGCAAGTCTGGTCGGTCTGGGAGTGCCCACGGTTGGCCGACCGTGAGATGCCACAGATCCGGGTACCACGACCTCCTCGGCCAGTCTGGAGCGACGAGGATGGCGCGGCGGCAGTCGGCCCTGATCTTGCGTAACACTCTGGGCAACAGTGCCAGAGGAGGAAACACATAAGGGAGTTGAAACTGCGACCAATCCTGAACTAAGGCGTCTGCCGCCAGAGCTCTGTGATCTTGAGACCGTGCCATGAATGTCGGGACCTTGTTGTTGTGCCGGGACGCCATTAGGTCGACGTCCGGCATGCCCCAGCGGCAACAGATCTCCTGAAACACGTCCGGGTGAAGGGACCATTCCCCTGCGTCCATGCCCTGGCGACTGAGAAAGTCTGCTTCCCAGTTTTCTACGCCCGGGATGTGAACTGCGGATATGGTGGAGGCTGTGGCTTCCACCCACAGCAGAATCCGCCGGACTTCCTGGAAGGCTTGCCGACTGCGTGTCCCGCCTTGGTGGTTGATGTATGCCACCGCTGTGGAGTTGTCCGACTGAATTCGGATCTGTTTGCCTTCTAGCCACGGCTGGAACGCCTTTAGGGCAAGATACACTGCCCTTATCTCCAGAACATTGATCTGAAGGGAGGACTCTGTCTGAGTCCAAGTACCCTGAGCCCTGTGGTGGAGAAAGACCGCTCCCCACCCTGACAGGCTCGCGTCCGTCGTGACCACCGCCCAGGATGGGGGCAGGAAGGATTTCCCCTTCGACAGAGAAGTGGGGAGAAGCCACCACTGAAGGGAAGCCTTGGCTGCCCGCGAAAGGGAGACGTTCCTGTCGAGGGACGTCGACTTCCTGTCCCATTTGCGGAGAATGTCCCATTGAAGTGGGCGCAGATGAAACTGCGCAAAAGGAACTGCCTCCATTGCTGCTACCATCTTCCCTAGGAAGTGCATGAGGCGCCTCAGGGGGTGTGACTGGCCTTGAAGGAGAGATTGCACCCCTGTCTGTAGTGAACGCTGTTTGTTCAGCGGAAGCTTCACTATCGCTGAGAGAGTATGAAACTCCATGCCAAGATATGTCAGTGATTGGGCCGGTGTCAGATTTGACTTTGGAAAATTGATGATCCACCCGAAACTCTGGAGAGTCTCCAGAGCAATGTTCAGGCTGTGTTGGCATGCCCCTTGAGAGGGTGCCTTGACAAGCAGATCGTCTAAGTAAGGGATCACCGAGTGTCCCTGAGAGTGTAGGATTGCCACCACTGTTGCCATAACCTTGGTGAAGACCCGTGGGGCTGTCGCCAGGCCAAAAGGCAGTGCCACGAACTGAAGGTGTTCGTCCCCTATGGCGAAACGCAGGAAGCGCTGATGCTCTGGTGCAATCGGTACGTGGAGATAAGCATCTTTGATGTCGATTGATGCCAGGAAATCTCCTTGGGACATTGAGGCGATGACGGAGCGGAGCGATTCCATCCGGAACCGCCTGGTTTTCACATGCTTGTTGAGCAGTTTTAGGTCCAGAACAGGACGGAAGGATCCGTCCTTTTTTGGCACCACGAACAAGTTGGCGTAAAAACCGTGACCCCGTTGCTGAAGAGGAACAGGGATCACCACTCCTTCCGCCTTTAGAGTGCACACCGCCTGCAGAAGAGCATCGGCTCTTTCGGGGGGCGGAGATGTTCTGAAGAAACGAGTCGGAGGACGAGAGCTGAACTCTATCCTGTAACCTTGAGATAGAATGTCTCTCACCCATCGGTCTTTTACCTGTGGCAGCCAGGCGTCGCAAAAGCGGGAGAGCCTGCCACCGACCGAGGATGCGGTTTGAGGAGGCCGAAAGTCATGAGGAGGCCGCTTTGGGAGCGGTTCCTCCAGCGGTCTTTTTAGGACGTGACTTAGACCGCCATGAATCGGAGTTCCTCTGATCTTTCTGAGGCCTTTTGGACGAGGAGAATTGAGACCTGCCCGCGGTCCGAAAGGACCGAAACCTCGATTGTACCTTCCATGGTTGAGGTCTGTTTGGTTTGGACTGGGGTAAGGATGAGTCCTTTCCCTTGGATTGTTTAATGATTTCATCCAATCGCTCACCAAACAAGCGGTCGCCAGACAATGGCAAACCGGTTAAGAACTTTTTGGAAGCAGAGTCTGCCTTCCATTCACGTAGCCACATGGCCCTGCGGACTACCACCGAATTGGCGGATGCTACCGCCGTACGGCTCGCAGAGTCCAGGATAGCATTAATGGCGTAGGACGCAAACGCCGACGCCTGAGAGGTTAAGGACACCACTTGCGGGGCAGATGTACGTGTGACTGTATTAATCTGCGCCTGACAAGCTGAGATAGCTTGGAGTGCCCATACGGCTGCGAATGCTGGAGCAAAAGACGCGCCGATAGCTTCATAGATGGATTTCAACCATAGTTCCATCTGTCTGTCAGTGGCATCTTTGAGCGAAGCCCCATCTTCCACTGCAACTATGGATCTAGCCGCCAGTCTGGAGATTGGAGGATCCACCTTAGGACATTGAGTCCAGCCCTTGACAACATCAGGGGGGAAGGGATAACGTGTATCCTTAAGGCGCTTGGAAAAACACTTGTCTGGACAGTCTCGGTTTTTCTGGACTGCCTCTCTGAAGTCAGAGTGATCCAGAAACGTACTCCATGTACGCTTGGGAAACCTGAAACGGAATTTCTCCTGAGAAGCTGACTCCTCAATAGTAGGAGCTGGGGGAGAAATATCCAACACCTGATTGATGGTCGCTATAAGGTCATTCACTACGGCGTCACCTTCAGGTGTATCAAGGTTGAGAGCGGCTTCAGGATCAGAATCCTGATCTGTTACCTCCGCTTCATCCTCCAGAGAGTCCTCCTGCTGAGACCCTGAACAGTGTGATGAGGTGGAGGGAATTTCCCAGCGAGCCCGCTTGGGCGGCCTGGGACTGCGGTCCGTGTCAGAGACCTCACCCTGGGACCTATGGGTCACCCCAGGGGCACTTTGCTGTCCAATAGAGGGGGACCAGGGGTCAAAGATTGAACAGTGCCCGGGGCCTGAATCACCG
Organism: Anomaloglossus baeobatrachus; assembly: GCF_048569485.1. Classification (NCBI taxonomy): domain Eukaryota; kingdom Metazoa; phylum Chordata; class Amphibia; order Anura; family Aromobatidae; genus Anomaloglossus; species Anomaloglossus baeobatrachus. Next base: position 209,770,539 of record NC_134360.1, on the reverse strand, counting down.
GTCTGGACTGTAAGGCTTCTAGTATTTTAGCAGACCATTTATCCATACTCTCAGACAGTTTGTCAGCAAAAGCTGCAAACTCCGTCCCTGTCACCTGGACAGTGGTAGCAGGTGGTTCCACCTGGGCCACCAGTAGCAGAGGCTCCGGCTGAGTAAGTGCCACAGGGGCCGAGCATTGCACACAATGAGGGTCAGTGGAACCTGCCGGTAGTATAGCTGCACATGAGGTACAGGTTGCAAAGTACGCCTGTGCTTTGGCACCCTTGCTTTTTGCGGACGACATGCTGTAGTCTCCTCTGAGAACAATCCAGGAGGGTATATAGCCAAAAATCAACAGAGCGACCGTACAGTGCAAATGTATAGCCTATAAGCATATATATATATATATATATATATATATATATATATATATATATATATATATATATATATATATATATATATATATATATATATATATATATATATATATATATATATATATATATATATACATATATACACTTCGGCACTCAGTGGGGCCAGCACCACAGGTGCTGCTTACCGACCGCTCAGAGCGGTTGTGTGATCACCAGATTCCCTGCCTGGGTCTCCCTGTGTTGTCTCTCCTCTCCAGCGTCTGAATCGCTGACAGGAATGGCTGCCGGCGTTCTGTGGGGAGGAGGGGACCGTGGGCGTGCCCAAGAAAGTGCGGGAATCTAGTGCCCCAGTGTACTGAGTGAGGGGGGAGGAGGATACTAATGTATGCTCCAGCCCTCAGCGCTGACGATCTGTGCAGCGTCCCGCCCTTCCCCTGACTGGCAGGCCTGTGGGCGGGAATATGCGATACTAGGCCGCAGAAGCCGGGGACTAAAGTTATAAGCGCGGCCGGCAATAAGCGCGGCCACGCGGTAGTCCCCGGCGCACTAACACACCCAGCAGTGCTGCAATGTGTATGGCACAAGCGCTCCATGCGCGGTCCCCACGGGGACACAGAGTACCTCACAGTAGCAGGGCCTTGTCCCTGACGATACCCGGCTCCTATCCAGCAGATTCCCAGGAGCTGCGGAGGGAGCACGGTCCCAGTGCCTGGAGACCGATTCGGATCCCACTTCACCCAGAGCCCATAAGGGATGGGGAAGGAAAACAGCATGTGGCTCCTGCCTGTGTACCCGCAATGGGTACCTCAACCTTAACAACACCGCCGACAAAGTGGGGTGAGAAGGGAGCATGCTGGGGGCCCTGTTATGGGCCCTCTTTTCTTCCATCCGACCTAGTCAGCAGCTGCTGCTGACTAAGCTGTGGAGCTATGCGTGGATGTCAGCCTCCTTCGCACAAAGCATAAAAACTGGGGAGCCCGTGATGCACGGGGGGTGTATAGGCAGAAGGGGAGGGGCTTTACACTTTTAGTGTAATACTTTGTGTGGCCTCCGGAGGCATAAGCTATACACCCAAGTGTCTGGGTCTCCCAATGGAGCGACAAAGAAATGTATACAGATATGTATGTATGTATGTATGTATGTATGTATGTATGTATGTATGTATGTATGTATATATGTATATACATATATATATATGTATATATGTATGTATATATATATATGTATATATATATATATGTATATATATGTGTATGTGTATGTGTATATATATATATATATATATATATATATATATATATATATATATATATATATATATATATATATATATATATATATATATATATATATATATACGTACACACACATACACACTTCGGCACCCTGGGGGGACCAGCACCGGGTGACCGGTGTGGCTTACCGACCGCCCAAAGCGGTTGTGTGTCCACCAGATTCCCTGCCTTGGGCCTCCCAGAGCTGTAGCTCGTTCCAGAAATCCTCCACCGGCAGAATGAGTTGTAAAAATGGCTGCCGGAGCTCTCAGGGGAGGAGGGAGCCGTGGGCGGCGTTAATAAAGTGCGGGAATCTGGTGCCCCACAGTGATCAGTGAGGGGGGAGGAGGACACCTAAAGTATGCTCCAGCCCTCACTGTCGACGTCAGGTCGACCGTCCCGCCCTTACCCCTGACTGGCAGGCCCGGGGGCGGGAGTTATGGTACTAGGCCGCATGAAGCCGGGGACTAAATTTAATGCCGCGGCCGGCAAACAGGCGCGGTCGGCGCGGTAGTCCCGGTCGTCACAAAAATACAGCAGGCGCTGCAGCGTCTGTGACCCAAGCGCTCCATGCGCCGTCCCCAAGGGGACACAGAGTACCTTTAGATGCAGGGTCCTGTCCCTGATGATACCAAGTCTCCTGTCCGACAGATTCCCTCAGGGGCTGTGGATGGAGCCCGGTCCCAGTGAATGGATGACCGGTTAGGATCCCACTTCTCCCAGAGCCTCTAAGGGATGGGGAAGGAAAACGGCATGTGGCTCCAGCCTTTGTACCCGCAATGGGTACCTCAACCTTAACAGCACCGCCGACTTAGTGAGGTGAGAAGGGAGCATGCCGGGGGCCCTGGGGCCCTCTTTTCTTCCATCCGATACAATCAGCAGCTGCTGCTGACTAAAATGGGAGCATGAGTGAATGTGTGCCTCCTTCAACACAAAGCATAAAACTGAGGAGCCCGTGATGCACAGGAGGGTGTATAGGCAGAGGGGAGGGGTTACACTTTTTAAAGTGTAATACTTTGTGTGGCCTCCGGAGGCAGAAGCTATACACCCAATTGTCTGGGTCTCCATAAGGAGCGACAAAGAAAAAACGTATCCGGCAGACATGAGTTATTTAACAGACAAAAAAGTTGGGTTTGCACAACTTCTACCCCAACAGATCTCTGCAGGATCTGATCTACCAGACAAGAGATGTGAACTCAGCCTTATCTTCTTTATATTTTCAGTGCAGTAGACTAAGCATGAAACCGCAGGGTGCACGACATGTACAGCGGCTCCATTATAATCCTCGGGGCTGCCATCTTCCTTCCAGTGGAGAATGGGGGCCACATATCCCTGTTCTAACAAGTGGTGTGACCCAATTGGTGAGAACATAATGGGGTTCTCTATCAATGTGGCTCCTTCGCTGATTTAAAGGGAACCTGTCAGGTGCAATATGCACACAGAGCCACGAGCAGTTCTGGTTGCATATTGCTAATCCCTGTATCTAGTAGCATGAATAAAGAGATCTTTAGAAAAAGTATATCTAAAGATTCTTTATAATATGCTATTGAGGCCAGGGACTAGTCGCAAGGGCGTTAATTCCCTTAGCTAGTCAGCCCCCTTAGTATGCCCACAGGGGCGTGCTAACATGCTAATGAATGTACAGAGTCAAGCGGTATAGTCGCTCTCACCTCTGCTGCCACTGCTGGTTTTCAGCTCAGTACGCACCATCAGAATGTCCCTGGACGTCCGGTCATACGCACTAGACCAGTTTAAAGCCGGGGACGTGAACACCCGGCATCAAAGCACACATGACTGGCAGTCCGGGACTTCTGATCTCGCGCACTGAGCCGAAATCCAGCATGGGGCGTGGAGGCAGCAGAGAGGACAGATCGACAAAATGCCTCTGACGCTGTGCATTCATTAGCATGTTGGCATATATGCACACCCCTATGGGTGTGTTAAGGGGGCCAACTAGCCAAGGGAACTAACGCCATTGCAACTAGTCGCTGGCCTCATTAGCATATTATAAAGGATTTTTAGAAATACTAAGTATGCTACTAGATACAGGGACAGTTAGGCAGGGATTAGCAATATGCACCCAGAACTTCTCGTGGTCCTGGCTGCATATTGCACCTGACAGGTTCCCTTTAACCTTACACATTGGCATTCCTGGTTGCATGTTAACCCATTGGACATTTATATATAAATAAAAATATGTATGATTTTACAAAACATAAAATTATTACCTTACCTGAAAGTCAAGGGGAGCTCATGTGTCAGAACCTTGGGCTGTGACTCCAGCTGTCCATTTTCCATCTTAATGACATCAGATTTGCTTTTAACACCCATGGGATGACTCTCCTACAGGGCAAAAAAAGATGGTTAATAAAAGCTAAAGAAAGAAATAAGGAAATATGACTGTAGAGCAGTGTAATGTGTTCCTCAAGTATGACATATTTGCCATTAACCAGCCCTCTTAAGCTTTAGGCTCGGAAACAGACAGGTGGGTAATGATAAATGGCCGCTCTCCGGTACCCACCATACTAAGCTCACGGGTTCTCTTCCCGATTTCCCTCTCCACTTGATGCAGCTCAAGGCTCAGTTGTTCGTTAGACATCATGGTGGACCATTTGGCTGGGGGCGGTGGAGGGGGCTGCTGCTGACTTCCTAAAGCGGAGGAATCTCTCTGCACGAGCAGACGGTTACTTGCAACCTGTAGGGCACATGAAGTACTAGAAATATTTAGCCTAACCATTATAATTCTGGTCACTATCCAATAAATGGAAAACGAGATCCGAATAAAAAAAAAAAAAAATAATAATAATTATATTGAAGTGGGTCACCCGATGAATGAAAATTTACAGTATAAAGCCCCCGAATCCCGTCACTGCCACATTACCTGTGTCTGCTGACTGATTTGCTGGTTTAGCTGGTGTAACTCCATCCTCAGCTGTTCTCTCTCAGACGTAGGTAAAGGCTTGGGCATACGATCTCTACAGGACACAAAAATGACCAATTCTGATTACTAAGGTGCAAGAAGGCCAAACCTTGTTATAGAGAGAGAAAACATGCAGTTAGTATTAAAGGGGTAGTCCGGTGTTTAACAGGTGAAAAACAGGAAGAGGATAACTTTGTGGGGGCCGACGGCTGAGACCGGCACACCGGGAAGCTTCTACCCCTGTCAGAATTAATTGATGTGCACATGTTGGACCACTGCTCCATTCATTGTCTATGGGGCTGCTGAGTGTAACTTGTCTTTTTCCATTAGCCCCACACAGAATGAATGGTGATGGTGCGGGCATTCGGACGTCCAACCTGCCAATCCATTTTCCCATCCTGCCGATATGGTGTAGATTCCAGCAGTTGGACCCCTGCGATTACCTAAAAAGAAACTCTCTCACTGGGTTTTTGCCACCTAATCTGAGAGCAGCATAATGTAGAGACAGAGACCCTGATAATATTAATATAATAATTATTCATTTATATAGCGCTATTAATGCCATAGTGTTTACATACAATGGCAACCCTGTCCCCATCGGGGCTCACAATCTAAATTCCCTATCATGTTTTTGGCATGTGGGAGGAAACCGGAGAACCCGGAGGAAACCCAAGCAAACACTGGGAGAACATACAAACTCCTCATAGATGTTGTCCTTTGTGAGATTTGAACCCAGGACCCCAGCGCTGCAAGACTGCAATGCTAACCAGTGAGCGCCACCATGCCACACCCATTCCAGCGATGTATTACTTACTGGGCTGCTTAGTGTAATTTTTATAAAAAAAAAACAAAAAAAAAACATTTACATCAAAAGTAGATCATCATTACAGGACTACTTGTGCTGCAGGTAGTCCAGCATATTCATGAGATCTGTATAACAGATCTGCAGCAGAGAAAACATTGATTTTATCAAAATGACAGCAAACAGCTCTAAGTGACATCGCTGGAATCAGGGTCTCTGTCTCTACATTATGCCGCTCTCAGATGGGGGAGCAAAAACCTGGTGACAGATTTTCTTTAAGTAATTTTCAGTGCCCGACCTCTTAAAAAAAGGTGTGGGGGGGAGGTCACATGAAGATTTGACGTAAGGGTTAAATAAGATTTCAATATAAATTTTATATATATATATATATATATATATATATATATATATATATATATATATATATATATATATATATATATATATATATATATATATATATATATATATATATATATATTTATATTAGGAGCTCACAATCTAGGGTCCCTATCTGTATGGCTTTGGAGTGTGGGAGGAAAACGGAGAACCCGGAAGAAACCCACACAAACATGGGGAGAACATACAAACTCCTTGCAGATGGTGTCCTTGGTGGGATTTGAACCCAGGACCCCAGCGCTGCAAGATTGCAGTGCTAACCACTGAGCTACCGCTATATAGCAACTGAGATTAAAGGAGGAAACAGCCGCCCAGCCAAGCATTTATGACTATGAGGAATAGGATAACTGTACAATATAATGTCTGGTTGTACACAAACATTGGTATTGGCAAATTTGTGAAGATTTACAAAGCTAAATGCAGAAAAGTATAACACTGGTGCATGCGACATGTGCCACATTTGGGTGTTTTAGCCACTTTAACTTCCTCAAAAGGGTTTGGAAATGGCTTTACAAGTAACATGGTCAGGTTGTGTGATTAAAATTAAAAATCTTAATGGGAAAAAAAAAAAAAAAAAGTAACAAGGCAAAGAAATAGTTAATGAAAATGAGTGCACACCTGAACAATACGAGCAAATTATCCAAGTTTGAGCAGTTGTAAGCACATAGGATCATTCTAAAGAGAAGTCAGTGGTAATTACCTGTCACTCAAATGTCCCTGAGAAGGAAGGTTCTGATGGGGAGAATATGGAGGAGCTCCCAGCCCGCCGTGACTGCTGTACAGGCTGTAATCTGCTAAAATAACAAATCTCATTTCATTTGCAGTAGAAATAAAAATACTGGAAAAGCAGCAATCGAAAAATAAAAAAAAAAATGCATTACTATAAAGAAAATTAAGTTGACCCATAATCATTTTTTTTTTTTATTACTTCGACTAAGTCAGAGCAGAGCGCCCTCTCTGGAGGACCATGGAAGTGTATTACATGGGAAGCCAAATTGATTTCAATGCACACTCATGCAAAGCAGGACACTGTTACCAATTTGTTGATGAGCTTGCCTTCTTATCCTTGGAGAGCAACAACCCTTTTATTAGGATAAAGCTGTGACAAGTAGCTATCTAAATTACATAGTTAGGTTGAAAAAATTACCTAGATCCATCTAGTTCACCCTTTCTCCACCAATTCTACATTTGGTCACAAAGTAATTTATAACCAACAATGTTGTGTGTACTGAGGAAATCATCCAGCCCTTTTTTAAAAGCTGTTATCGTATCTTCCATTACTACCTCTTGTGGTCGGCATTCCACAGTCTGACTGCTCTAACTGTAAAGAACCCTTTCCTATTTAGCTGCTGGAATCGCCTTTCTTCCACTCGCAGTGAATGCCTCCTGGTCCTTAGTATTGTCTTTGGAAGAAATAAGTCATGTGCCAGTCCTTTATATTGACCACACATGTATTTATACATATGAGACGTCTTTTTTCTAAGCTAAACAGATAACTTTTTCAACCTGTCATCATGTGTCGCCGCCATTCCTTGTAGTAGTCTAGTTAGCCACCTTTGAACTGACTAACTTCTGAATGTCCTTATTAAAATGTGGAGCCCAAAACTGGATCCCATATTCCAGATGTGGCCTTACAAGTGATTTATAGAGGGGTAACAATACGTTGGGATCACGGGATCTAATCTCTCTTTTTATACACCCTAGAATCTTGTTTGCTTTAGCAGCTGCTGCCTGACATTGAGTGCTGCTGCTCAGCTTATTTGTAATGAGAATACCCAAGTCCTTCTCCTGTTCTGTAGTCCCGAGTTTACTTCCATTTAATGTATACGCAGCTGTAGGATTACTCCGTCCTAGGTGCATTACTTTACATTTATCAACATTAAATCTCATTTGCCATCCAGATCTTTTTGTAATCTTTTTCTCTTATCCAGATCTTTTTGTAATATTGTACTATCAAGGTCAGTTTTTAATATCCTACATAGTTTGGTGTCATCAGCAAACACTGACACTTTACTATCAATCCCATCCACAAGGTCATTAATAAAGAGATTAAAAAGAATCGGTCCTAGCACAGATCCCTGCGGCCCCCACTGCTGACTATATCCCATTTAGAGAATGTACCATTTAGGACTACTCTTTGTTTCCTATCTTTCAGCCAATTCCTTACCCAGTTGCATATAGTTTCCCCTAGTCCTTGCTTCTGGAGCTTTAGTATAAGGCTATTATGTGGTACAGTATCAAATGCCTTTTATTCTGAATCCATTTCATTACCTTGCAAATAGTCACACAAGCATCTACTACTTTTAATTTAGTAAAAAAACAAAAAAACAAAAACCCCACAATGCAACCTAGTAAAGAAATTACTTTTTAAAATACAATATGCAGCAACTGAGAAAATCAAATGAGGCAAATATAATTTCACGACACAAAGCGCTGCATAAACGCACCAGTAACACTTGGTTTAGTTGCACCTTGGCCTCCCAGTGCCGGCTGCATAAGTCCAGATGGCTGGTACAAGTTCTTGGAGGTGCGGGAGATGGCACCAAAACGGGAGACTGTGGGTCGGTCGCCAAACGGAATGAGATCGTCCTCTCCGGCCTCTGGGGCTCTCCGCTGAAGTTCAAGGCGTTGATCCCTAAGGGTTTTGCTGTCAACATTCTGTAATGGGAGGAAACAAAAAAAAAATAAGTACTAAAGAAGGTTTTTTTTTTAACCATATCACACGGATGCACAAAGAAGGGAATTTTGTTTACTTACCGTAAATTCCTTTTCTTCTAGCTCCTATTGGGAGACCCAGACAATTGGGTGTATAGCTTCTGCCTCCGGAGGCCACACAAAGTACTACACTTTAAAAAGTGTAACCCCTCCCCTCTGCCTATACACCCTCCCGTGCATCACGGGCCCATCAGTTTTGGTGCCAAAGCAGGAAGGAGGAAACTTATAAATTGGTCTAAGGTAAATTCAATCCGAAGGATGTTCGGAGAACTAAACCATGAACCAAAGAACAATTCAACATGAACAACATGTGTACACAAAAGAACAACAGCCCGAAGGGAACAGGGGCGGGAGCTGGGTCTCCCAATAGGAGCTAGAAGAAAAGGAATTTACGGTAAGTAAACAAAATTTCCTTCTTTGTCGCTCCATTGGGAGACCCAGACAATTGGGACGTCCAAAAGCAGTCCCTGGGTGGGTAAAAGAATACCTCGATAAAAAGAGCCGTAAAACGGCCCCCTCCTACAGGTGGGCAACCGCCGCCTGAAGGACTCGCCTACCTAGGCTGGCATCTGCCGAAGCATAGGCATGCACCTGATAGTGTTTCGTGAAAGTGTGCAGACTCGACCAGGTAGCCGCCTGACACACCTGCTGAGCCGTAGCCTGGTGCCGCAATGCCCAGGACGCACCCACGGCTCTGGTAGAATGGGCTTTGAGCCCTGAAGGAACCGGAAGCCCAGAAGAACGGTAGGCTTCAAGAATCGGTTTCTTGATCCACCGAGCCAAGGTTGACTTGGAAGCCTGCGACCCCTTACGCTGGCCAGCGACAAGGACAAAGAGCGCATCAGAACGGCGCAGGGGCGCCGTACGAGAAATGTAGAGTCGGAGTGCTCTCACGAGATCTAACAAGTGCAAATCCTTTTCACATTGGTGAACTGGATTGGGACAAAAAGAAGGTAAGGAGATATCCTGATTGAGATGAAAAGGGGATACCACCTTAGGGAGAAATTCCGGGACCGGACGCAGAACCACCTTATCCTGGTGAAACACCAGGAAGGGGGCTTTGCATGACAGCGCTGCTAGCTCAGACACTCTCCGAAGTGATGTGACTGCCACTAGGAAGACCACCTTCTGCGAAAGGCGTGAAAGAGAAACATCCCTCATCGGCTCGAAAGGTGGTTTCTGAAGAGCCGTTAGCACCCTGTTAAGATCCCAGGGTTCCAGCGGACGCTTGTAAGGTGGGACTATGTGGCAAACCCCCTGCAGGAACGTGCGTACCTGCGGAAGCCTGGCTAGACGCTTTTGAAAAGAAGGGAATTTTGTTACTTACCGTAAATTCCTTTTCTTCTAGCTCCAATTGGGAGACCCAGACGATTGGGTGTATAGCTACTGCCTCCGGAGGCCACACAAAGCATTACACTAAAAAGTGTAAGGCCCCTCCCCTTCTGGCTATACACCCCCCGTGGGATCACGGGCTGATCAGTTTTAGTGCAAAAGCAAGAAGGAGGAAAGCCAATAACTGGTTAAACAAATTCAATCCGAAGGAACATCGGAGAACTGAAACCATTCAACATGAACAACATGTGTACCCGAACAAACCAAAAATCCCGAAGGAAACAGGGGCGGGTGCTGGGTCTCCCAATTGGAGCTAGAAGAAAAGGAATTTACGGTAAGTAACAAAATTCCCTTCTTCTTCGGCGCTCCATTGGGAGACCCAGACGATTGGGACGTCCAAAAGCAATCCCTGGGTGGGTAAATGAATACCTCAAGTTTGGACTGTAAAAACAGCCCTTCCCTACATGGAGGCAACCTCCGCCTGCAGGACTCATCTACTTAGGCTGGCATCCGCCTAAGCGTAGGCATGCACCTGAAAATGCTTGGTGAAGGTGTGCAGACTCGACCAGGTAGCCGCCTGGCACACCTGCTGAGCCGTAGCCTGGTGCCGTAATGCCCAGGACGCACCCACGGCTCTGGTAGAATGGGCCTTCAGCCCTGATGGAACCGGAAGCCCAGTAGAACGGTAGGCTTCAAGGATTGGTTCCTTGATCCATCGAGCCAGGGTGGATTTTGCAGCCTGCGACCCCTTGCGCTGACCAGTGACAAGGACAAAGAGTGCCTCCGAGCGGCGCAGGGGCGCCGTGCGGGAATGTAGATTCTGGGTGCTCTACACCAGATCCAACAATGCAAAGCCATTACATATCGATGAAATGGATAAAGGAAGGTAAGGAGATATCCTGATTGTGATAAAAAGGGGATACCACCTTAGGGAGAAACTCTGGGATCGGGCGCAGCACTACCTTATCTTGGTGAACACCAGGAAGGGAGCTTTGGATGACCGCGCTGCTAGTTCGGACACTCCCCGAAGAGACGTGACCGCTACCAGAAAGGCCACTTTCTGTGAAAGTCGAGAAAGTGAAACATCCCTCAGAGGCTCGAAGGGCGGCTCCTGGAGAGCAATTAATACCCTGTTCAGAACCCATGGGTCTAACGGCCTCTTGTACGGAGGGGCAATGTGATAACCCCCCTGCAGGAACGTGCGTACCTGAGGAAGTCGTACTAGGCGCTTCTGAAAGAATACAGACAGCGCTGCGACTTGTCCCTTAAGGGAGCCGAGCGACAAACCTTTTCCCAAACCAGATGCAGGAAAGGAGGAAAAAGGAGACAATGCAAATGGCCAGGGAGACACTCCCTAAGCAGAGCACCAAGATAAGAATAACTTCCACGTCTTGTGGTAGATCTTGGCAGACGTCGGCTTCCTAGCCCGTCTCATGGTGGCAATGACGTCTAGAGATAATCCTGAAGATGCTAGGATCTCGGACTCGATGGCCACACAGTCAGGTTCAGGGCCGTAGAATTCAGTGGAAAAAACGGCCCTTGGGACAGTAAGTCTGGCCGGTCTGAGAGTGCCCACGGTTGGCCGACCGTGAGATGCCACAGATCCGGGAACCACGACCTCCTCGGCCAGTCTGGGACGACGAGGATGGCGCGGCGGCAATCGGAGCTGAGCTTGCGTAGCACTCTGGGCAACAGTGCCAGAGGTGGAAACACATAGGGTAGCTGGAACTGCGACCAATCCTGAACTAAGGCGCCTGCCGCCAGAGCTCTTTGCTTGTGAGACCGCGCCATAAAAATCGGGACCTTGTTGTTGTGCCGAGACGCCATTAGGTCGACGTCCGGCATCCCCCAGCGGCTACAGATTTCCTGACACCATTCTGGGTGCAGAGGCCATTCCCCTGCGTCCATGCCCTGGCGACTGAGGAAGTCTGCTTCCCAATTTTCCACGCCCGGGATGTGAACTGCGGATATGGTGGATGCTCTGTCTCCCACCCACATCAGAATCCGCCGGATTGCCTGGTAGGCTTGGCGATGCGTGTTCCGCCTTGGTGGGTGATGTATGCCACCGCTGTGGAATTGTCCGACTGAATTCGGATCTGTTTTCCTTCCAGCCACTGCTGGAAGGCTTGCAGGGCAAGATACACTGCCCAGATTTCCAGAACATTGATCTGAAGGATGGACTCCTCTGAAGAGAGTCCTTGACCGTCTGAGAAGGGAGACGTTCCTGTCTAGGGACGTCGACTCCCCAACCCATTGGCAAAGCATGTCCCATTGAAGTGGACGCAGATGAAACTGCGCGAAAGTGACTGCCTCTGCATGAGGCGTCTTAAGGGGTGTGACTGGCCTTGAAGGAGAGACTGCACCCCCGTCTGTAGTGAACGCTGCTTGTCCAGCGGAAGCTTCACTATCGCTGAGGGAGTGTGAAACTCCATGCCCAGATATGTCAGCGATTGGGTCGGTGCCCGATTTAACCTTGAAAAGTTGATGATCCACCCGAAACTCTGGAGAGTCTCCAGCGCCACGTTCAGGCTGTGTTGGCATGCCTCTTGAGAGGGTGCCTTGACAAGTGGATCGTCCCAGTAAGGATCACAGAGTGACCCTGAGAGTGCAGGACTGCTGCCACTGCTGCCCTGAACTTGGTGAAAACCCGTAGGGCTGTCGCCAGACCGAAGGGCAGGGCTACGAATTGAAGATGCTCGTCTTCAATAACGAAACGTAGCAAACGCTGGTGCTCTGGAGCAATCGGCACGTGGAGATAAGCATCCTGATGTCTATTGATGCTAGGAAATCTCCTTGAGACATTGAGGCAATGACGGAGCGGAGGGTTACATCCGGAACCGCCTGGCCTTCACGTGCTTGGTGAGCAGTTTTAGGTCCAGAACGGAACGGAAAGAGCCACCCTTTTTTGGCACCCCAATCAGATTGGAGGAAAAAGCCGTGTCTTGTTCGAAGAGGAACAGGGATTACCACTCCTTCTGCCTGCAGAAGAGCATCGGCTCGGTGGGGGGGGGGGGGGGGGGGGGGGGAGTTCTGAAGAATCGAGCCGGAGGACGAGAACAGAGCTCTATCCTGTACACGTGAGACACAATGTCTCTCACCCACCGGTCTGTGACCTGTGGCAGCTAAATGTCGCCAAGCGGGAGAGTCTGCCACCAACCGCGGATGCGGAGAGAGAGAGCTGAAAGTCATGAGGAGACCGCCTTGGTAGCGGTTCCTCCGGCTGCCTTCCTTGGGTGTGATTGAGCCCGGCCGGAATCTGAGCCCCTCTGAGCCTTTTGAGCCCTTTTGGACGAGGACAATTGGGACCTGCCCGAGCCTGGGAAGGACCGAAACCTCGACTGTCCCTCCAGGACAGCATTACTAGGGTAAGTCGCAATGCAGACATTGCGAGGTTAAGGACACCACCTACGGCACAGATGTACATGTGCTCAAGACCAGCTGCGCAAGACCAGCTGAAATAGCTTAGAGTGCCCATACGGCTACGAATGCCGGAGCAACCGACACGCTGATAGCTTCACAGACAGATTTCAACCAGAGGTCCATCTGTCTGTCAATGGCATCTTTAAGTGAAGTCCCATCTCCACTGCAACTATGGATCTAGCCGCAAGCCTGGAGATTGGGGGATCCACCTTTGGACCCTGGGTCCAGCTTGACCACGTCAGGGGGAAGGGATAACGTGTATCCTTAATACGTTTGGAGAAAACGCTTATCTGGTAAGCGTGGTGTTTCTGAACTGCTTCTCTGAAGTCAGCGTGGCCAGAAAAGTACTCAATATACGCATGAGATACTGAAAAGGGATTTCTCCTGCTGTGAAGCTGACTCCTCTACTGGGGGAGCTGAGGGAGAAATATCCAACATTCCATTGATGGACGCTATAAGATCATTCACTATGGCGTCACCATCCGGTGTATCCGGATTGAGAGCGGTGTCAGGACCAAAGCCCTGATCAGCTACGTCTGCCTCATCATACAGAGAGTCCTGCCGCACCCAGCGAGCTAGCTTAGGCTGTCTGGGACTGTCGTCCGTGTCAGAGCCTTCACCCTGGAATGCCTGGGACCCCCCCGGAGCACTGATTATGTTCCAAATGAGGGTGGCCAGGGAGCATTGATCAAGATTGCCCATGGCCTGTTTGGACTGCAAAGTCTCTATCCCATGACAATCTATCAGCCGAAACTGCAACTCCGTCCCTGTCCCTGGACAGGGTTCACAGGTGGTTCCTTTGGCCACCTCTAGTAGAGACCCCGGCTGACCAAGTGCTACAGGGGAGCATTGCACACAATGGGGGTCAGTGGAACCTGCCGGTGGAACAGTATCACATGCAGTAAAAGCAGCATAGAAAGCCTGTGTTGCTTTTTTGCTGCTGTATTCTAGCCATCTATGCAATGTATAGCATACAAGCATAAGTACAAATGAACACTTCAGCACATGCAATACAAGCAGCATAGAAAGCCTGTGCCTTGGCACCCTTGCTTTTTTGCTGCTGTTGTCCAGCCATCTAGGAGAATATAGCCAAGAGTAGCGACCGTACAGTGCAATGTATAGCATACAAGCATAAGTACAAATGAACACTTCAGCACATGCAATACAAGCAGCATAGGAAACCTGTGCCTTAGCACCCTTGCTTTTTTGCTGCTGTTATCTCGCTATCTAGGAGGGCATATAGCCAAAAATAGCGACCTACAGTGCAGTGTATAGCATACAAGCATAAAATACAAATGGACACTTCGGTATTTAGTGGGGTCAGCACTTCAGGTGCTGCTTACCGCCCGCCTATAACACGGGTGTGTGGTCGCCAGAGCCCTGTGACTGGTTGCCCAGAGCATGTCTCCGTTCCCCAGCTCGGACTGCGTGCAGGAATGGCTGCCGGCGTCCTGTGAAGAGGGGCGGGCCGTGGGCGTGCCCAAGACAAGAGCGGGAAACTGGCGTCCCACTGTGTCCAGTGAAGGGGGCTGGAGAATGCAAAGCAGACTCCAGCCCTCGGCGCTGACTGTCTGTACAGCGTCCCGCCTCTCCCCTGACTGGCAGGGCTGGAGGCGGGAACGAAACGAAAACTAGGCCGCAAAGCCGGGGACTCTAGTAATAAGCGCGGCCGTCCATGTGCACGGCCAGCGCGGAAGTCCCCGGCGCACCACAAGTCCCAGCCGCGCCACAATGTAAAAAACACCCAGCAGCGGCCGGCGCGGCAGTTCCCAATACATAAAGTCACTCAGCAAAGCTGTAGTGAATAATAGCACGAGCGCTCCGCGCTGTTGCCCCCGGCGCACTAACACTCCCAGCAATGCTGGTGTGTGTGTGCGCGCTTGCCCGGGGACACAGAGTACCTTAATGTAGCAGGGCCTGTCCCTGACGATACTCAGCTCCATATCCAGCAGGTTCTCTGGGTCTGTGGATGGAGCCCGGTCTCAGTGCCTGGAGACCTGTAAGATCCCACTTCGCCCAGAGCCCTGAGGGGGGATGGGGAAGGAAAACAGCATGTGGGCTCCAGCCTCCGTACCCGCAATGGGTACCTCAACCTTAACAAACACCCGACAAAAGTGGGGTGAGAAGGGAGCATGCTGGGGGCCCCATATGGGCCCACTTTTCTTCCAACCGACATAGTCAGCAGCTGCTGCTGACTAAAAACAGTGGAGCTATGCGTGGATGTCTGACCTCCTTCGCACAAAGCTTGAAAACTGATCAGCCCGTGATCCCACGGGGGGTGTATAGCCAGAAGGGGAGGGGCCTTACACTTTTTAGTGTAATGCTTTGTGTGGCCTCCGGAGGCAGTAGCTATACACCCAATCGTCTGGGTCTCCCAATGGAGCGCCGAAGAAATTTTGTTATTGTCTTTATCCATTCTCCAAGGGGCTCCGGGGAGAAGGGGCATGCCCCCCTGTGATCCACCCGCCTGGTTTCCTCTTAGCTTATCATCCCTAACGTGACGTCTCTCAGGGACTACACGGACACCCTACGCAGCGGACTACATTCCATCTCTGCCGATTCAGAACTGGTGGACTTCTGCGGTAAGTACCTTCTCATCATAGCCTTGGCGTTCTACCAGCTGCACGGCCTGAGCCTGTAGCACCAGTGTGACTCCCGTCGAGGCCTCTGACTCAGGACCTGGAACGCGGAGAAGACATCTAAGGAGTCGCTGACTTTCCTTCCGCCTTTAGGTGACCGTCCCTTCGGAAATAGGTTAGTCCAGTGGATCCCTTAGGCTACGTGAGGGAAGCGTACATCTTCCCCTAGGCTACGTGAGGAAAGAGCACTTCTCTTCCCAGCATCGGCCCAGACGCCAGGGCTGTGGAGTCGGTAAGCCAAACCTTCGACTCCGACTCCTCAAATTCTCTTGCACCGACTCCGACTCCGACTCCGGCTCCGACTCCGGCTCCGACTCCGGCTCCGACTCCGGCTCCGACTCCGGCTCCGACTCCGGCTCCGACTCCGGCTCCGGCTCCGGCTCCGGCTCCGGCTCCGACTCCGGCTCCGACTCCGGCTCCTACATATATTGCTTATAGTTAGGTGAAAAATTTATTGTAGTACATGAATATGTGTATGTGAACATCAGACATTTAATAATTTTTATGATACAATAATCAAGATATTTGGATAGAACATAAAATATATTTATTGGAATACAACTTTAGAAGACAAAAAACTGTAATAAATTGTAAATATGTAATACACTATGTAATATACAGTAGATTACATATATATCTTGTGTGTGTATATACACTGTATATATATATATATATATATGTATATACAGTGTATATACACACACAAGATATATATGTAATCTACTGTATATTACATAGTGTATTACATATTTACAATTTATTACAGTTT
>NC_134360.1:209733910-209748910 GCF_048569485.1 Anomaloglossus baeobatrachus | reverse complement strand
TAGCTCCTCCCTCTAAGCTTATACACCCCCTGGTAGCCAGTCCTAGCCAGTTTAGTGCAAAAGCTGAAGGAGAATAGCCACCCACAAGTAGAACCGAGAAAGAACCGGAACAACCGGAGACTCTGTCCATGACAACAGCCGGTGATAACACACGGAACAAGAAAATTGCCAACAGACAACTGGGAGGGAGCTGGGTCTCCCAATACGGAACTATAAGAAAAAGAATTTACGGTAAGTAACAAAATTCTCTTTCTTTATCGTTCCTTTGGGAGACCCAGACCATGGGACGTTCCAAAGCTGTCCCTGGGTGGGAATAAACAGAAAACTGAGAAGTAGGCAGAACCTAACTTCACAAATGGGCGACAGCCGCCTGAAGGATGCGTCTGCCCAAGCTCGCATCTGCCGAAGCATGAGCATGCACTTGGTAGTGCTTCAAGAAGGTATGCAGGCTAGTCCAAGTGGCAGCCTGACAGACTTGTTGAGCCGTAGCCTGGTGCCTGAAAGCCCAAGAGGCACCGACAGCTCTGGTCGAGTGTGCTTTGATCCCCGGCGGGGGAGGCACCTGAGTACTCTGGTAGGCGTCCAAAATGGTCGATCTAATCCAACGGGCCAAGGTCGGCTTAGAAGCAGGGAGGCCCTTGCGCCGCCCTGTGGTTAGCACAAAAAGAGAGGTGCACCGCCTAAGCGCAGCGGTGCGAGATACATAGATCCGGAGAGCACGCACCAGATCTAGAGTATGCAGCGCATTCTCAAAGCGATGAACAGGGGCCGGACAGAAGGAAGGCAAGGAAATATCCTGGTTAAGGTGGAAGGGAGAGACCACCTTAGGAAGAAAGTTCGGGGTCGGACGGAGAACTACCTTGTCTTGGTGAAAAAACAAAAAAGGTGACTCCGAGGAGAGCGCAGCCAAATCAGAGACTCTCCTGAGAGAAGTTATGGCAACTAGAAAGGCCACCTTTTGAGAAAGACGATACAAAGAAACCTCCCTAAGGGGCTCGAAAGGGGGTTTCTGCAATACCGTGAGGACCAAGTTAAGGTCCCAGGGATCCAAGGGCCGCCAATAAGGCGGAATGATGTGAGACGCACCTTGCATGAAGGTGCGGACCGCTGGAACAGCACTGATAGAGCTGAGACTTGTCCCTTGAGAGAGTTGAGGGACAGTCCTAGCTGCAGACCGGACTGTAAAAAAGACAGAAGGGTCGGCAACGAGAATGGCCAAGGAGAATGGCCGGAAGAGCGACACCAGGACAGGAACATTTTTCAAGTCCTGTGATAGATCTTGACGGAGGAAGACTTACGGGCCCGAGTCATAGTGGAGATGACATCAGGAGGAATACCAGAAGCCGTCAAAATCCAGGACTCAAGAGCCACGCCGTCAATTTGAGTGCCGCAGAATTCGGGCGGAAAAACGGACCTTGCGAGAGCAGGTCTGGACGGTCCGGAAGATGCCACGGCATCTCCACGGACAGTTGGAGCAGGTCCGGATACCAAGCTCGCCTGGGCCAGTCCGGTGCAATGAGGATGACTCGACGGCCCTCCATTCTGATCTTGCGCAGGACTCTGGGCAAGAGAGCTAGAGGGGGAAACACGTAGGACAGACGAAACTGGGACCAGTCTTGAACCAGAGCGTCCGCGGCGAAGGTCTGAGGATCGTGGGAGCGAGCCACGTAAACCAGAACCTTGTTGTTGTGACGGGATGCCATTAGGTCCACGTCCGGAGTGACCCACTTGCGGCAGATTGACTGAAACACTGCCGGGTGCAGGGACCACTCGCCACCGTCCACGGATTGATGGCTGAGATAATCTGCCTCCCAGTTTTCTACGCCAGGGATGTGGACTGCGGATATGGAGGACTTGGAGTCCTCCGCCCATTGAAGAATGCGTTGGACCTCCATCATTGCCAGGCGGCTGCGTGTCCCGCCTTGGTGATTGATGTAGGCAACCACTGTCGCGTTGTCTGACTGGACTCGGATGTGCTTGCCCGCCAACAGGTGGTGAAAGGCTAGGAGAGCTAGAAGCACAGCTCTGGTTTCCAGCACATTGATTGAAAGGGCTGACTCAGACGGAGTCCAAGTGCCCTGTGATCTGTGGTGATGTACCGCTCCCCAGCCGGAAAGGCTGGCATCCGTGGTGAGAATCACCCAGGACGGAGTCAGGAAGGAGCGCCCTTGGGACAGGGAGAGGGGTCGAAGCCACCACTGAAGAGAGCTCCTGGTCCGTGGCGACAGAGCCACTAACCTCTGTAAGGAGGAAGGCTGCTTGCCCCAACAGCGGAGAATGTCCAGCTGCAGAGGACGCAGATGGAACTGGGCAAAGGGAACCGCCTCCATGGAGGCCACCATTTGACCCAGCACCTGCATCAGACGCCTGAGGGTATAACGGCGGGGCCTCAGGAGAGAGCGCACCGCCAACCGGAGTGACAGCTGTTTGTCTAAGGGCAACTTCACAAGTGCCGGCAAAGTCTCGAACTGCATCCCTAGGTCGTGAGACTCTGGGTCGGAGTCAGAGTGGATTTGGGAAGATTGACAATCCACAAGAATTGGGCTAGGGTGGCGAGAGTGAGCGAAACACTCCGCTGACAGTCTGCGCTGGATGTACCCTTGACCAGAAGGTCGTCCAGATAAGGAAGCACTGCTAACCCCTGGAGGTGCAGGACCGAAATCACTGCCGCCATGACCTTGGTGAATAACCGAGGGGCCGTGGCCAACCCGAAGGGGAGAGCCACGAATTGGAAACGATCCTGTCCTATCGCAAAACGTAACCAACGCTGATGTGACACTGCGATTGGCACATGTAGATAGGCATCTCTGATGTCGATGGACGCCAGGAACTCCCCTTGGGTCATAGAGGCAATGACTGATTGCAGAGACTCCATGCGAAAATGCCGCACCCGGACATGCTTGTTGAGAAGCTTGAGATCCAGGATGGGCCGGAAGGTACCGTCCTTTTTTGGAACTAGGAAGAGATTTGAGTAAAAACCTCTGTCCCAGTTCCCGCTCAGGAACGGTTCAATCACTCCGTTTGCCTGCAAGGACGCCACGGCCTGCGAGAAGGCGGCGGCCTTGGAGCAGGGGGGAGTTGAGAGAAAAAATCTGTTTGGAGGGCTGGAAGAGAATTCTATCCTATAGCCGTGAGATATGATGTCTCTCACCCACTGATCGGAGACTTGCTTTAACCAAGCGTCGCCAAAGTGGGAGAGCCTGCCACCGACTAAGGACGTGGCTGGAGCGGGCCGAGAGTCATGAGGAAGCTGCCTTAGTGGCAGAACCTCCTGCGGTCTTCTGCGGATGCGCTTTTGGGCGCCAGTTGGATTTCTGATTCTTGGCTGAGTTAGCGGACGAGGCGGAAGGCTTAGAGGATGACCAGTTGGAGGAATGAAAGGAACGAAACCTCGATTGATTCCTACCCTGGGCGGGTTTCCTGGTCTTGGTTTGTGGCATGGAAGTACTCTTCCCGCCAGTAGCTTCTTTAATGATTTCATCCAGCTGTTCACCAAACAGCCGTGAACCAGCAAAAGGGAGCCCAGCAAGAAACTTCTTTGAAGAAGCATCTGCCTTCCACTCTCGAAGCCACAAAATCCTGCGGATAACAAGAGAATTAGCTGAAGCCACCGCAGTGCGGTGAGCAGCCTCTAGCATGGCAGACATGGCATAAGATGAAAAAGCTGAAGCCTGAGCAGTTAAGGTAGCAAACTCAGGCATAGATTCCTTGGTGAGGGAATGCATCTCCTCTAGAGAAGCAGAGATGGCTTTGAGAGCCCACACTGCTGCAAAAGTCGGGGAAAACGCGGCCCCCGCAGCTTCATACACAGATTTGGCCAGAAGGTCAATCTGACGGTCAGTGGAATCATTAAGTGAGGTGCCGTCAGCCACCGACACAACGGTCCGGGCTGATAGCCTAGACACCGGAGGGTCTACCTTTGGGGAGTGAGACTCCTCCTTGACCACCTCAGGTGGAAATGGAAACCGGTCATCAGAACCACGCTTTGGAAAGCGTTTGTCAGGGCAGGCCCTGGGTTTGGTCACAGCGGTCTGAAAACTGGAGTGGTTAAAGAACACACTCTTCACTCTCTTAGGCGAGGTAAACTGATGTTTTTCTGCCAAAGAGAGTTGCTCCTCTGACACTGGCGGATTGAGATCCAGCACAGAATTAATAGAAGCAATCAAATCACTAAGATCTGAGTCACCCTCAGAGAAATCGATGGGATACATAGCCTCCGAGCCCCCAGTGAGGGCATCCTCCTCATCTTGAGAGTCAGCTCTTGAGACAGAGCCGTAAGATGGGGAGGAAACCCTGCGCCTTCTCTTAGAAGGACGGGGTCTGGGATCAGATGATGAATCCTCCGTGAGCTCCGATGGACGGAGGTCAGAGAATAGGAGTCCTCTGTCAAGAGTATTAGAGGCACCCTGTGAGGGGGGCTGATGCATATTCATCAAAGTCCTGGACAAAAGCCCCATGGACTCAGCAAATGACTGGGATATGGACCTAGAAAAGGACTCTACCCAGGCCGGGGGTTCAATCACAGGTGCAGCAGCAGCAGCCTGAGAGACCACTGGGGGTGAGACTCCAGGCTGTGGCACCGCCAAGTTAGAGCAACCATCACAGTGTGGATAAATGCTCGGCTCAGGCAGCAGGAGCTTACATGCAGTGCATGCAGCATAAAGCTTTGGAGCCTTGCTCCTTGTGTGAGACATGCTGCTGGAGTGGGGGCTTTGCAGAGAATGAACCCCAGGGAGAATATACAGAGGTCCACAACCGGAGACCGGCTGTGGCTTACCAGACCGCTGAGCGCGGTGTTGTGTGTCCTCCAGATCCCGAAGCCCGGTCCCCCCCAGTCGCAGCACCTCAGCAGAATGCAGGATGTCCCAGAGCAGAGTGAACTCTGCCTGAGAAGAGGGTGTTCCTATAAAAGAGCGGGAACTGGAGGGCTATAGAGACCTGCAGGGAAGGAGGGACGCCCCAGCAGTGGGGAGTGTCCCTCCCCTGTGTAGAACGGCCGCCGGGAGGAGTCGAACCTGTCCCTCTGCATGAGTCACATGCGAGGGCAGGAAAATGAAACTAGGCCTCCGGCGAAGCCGGGGCCTAAATTTAAGCGGCGAGGCCGACAAGCAGGCACCATCGGCACGGCGCGGTTCTCAGGCAAAAGCTAGAGAGCCCGCCGGGAAAGTTAAAACAATCACATACAGCATACTCTCCCCTTACAATAAAGAACCGGGACCCCCAACATAAACGTCTCAGGTACTTAGCTGCTGAGACGCAGGGCCATGTCCCTGGGGATGAGTGCTCCGGTCCAACAGAATCCTCAAGGGGCTGTGGATGGAGACCGGACTCCTGCCAGGCATGGAGACCGTGCTGGCACCCACTTCAAGCCAGAGCCCAGGAGGGATGGTGAAGGAGCGTGGCATGTAAGGCTGCAGCCTTGTAAATCAACCTTAACAACACCGCCGACACAGTGGGGTGAGAAGGGACATGCCGGGAGTCGAGACATGGACCCGCTTTTCTTCAAACTCTTTCCAAAAGTCAAACAAAATCAGATGAGAATGCATGTGTGGATGTATGCCTCCTGAAACAAAGCGATAAACTGGCTAGATCTGGTTCTCCAGGGGGTGTATAAGCTCAGAGGGAGGAGCTACACTTTTAAGTGTAGTACTTTGTGTGTCCTCCGGAGGCAGAAGCTAAACACCCATGGTCTGGGTCTCCCAAAGGAACGATAAAGAAAATATTGAACAACCCCTTTAAGTAAAGATGCTAAAATTCTAGCACCTAATAAAAACAGGTCAATCCTTGACACCTTCATGTTTATAGCCATGATGTGCAGCGGTCAAAAGCAGAACTGGAACGATTATTTAGGCTTGTTCGGAAGCTTACCCTGTTATACGGTGGTCTTATCTGCCCCGGGTGAGCAGCTACTGGATAATAGCCTTCTACTTGTTGGTACCGCTCTCGAGCTTCCGGCACATAGGGTGACCCAGTTGCAGGTGCCATGTCAAGGAGCTCTTCTCTCTGGTAGGATTGTGGAGCAGAAGGGTACACGCGGCGGCCATCGTAGTGTGGGGGGTACATGGGTTGGCTGATCGGAGAGTACTGCTGAGTGGGTGTTGTGTACTGTGTGCCAACCATCCTGTCTTGTAAATAGGAAGGATAGTGATCGAGGTAGGTAGGGGAGGACTCGGGGGCTGACGGCTGAGGTCTGACGAAGCGAGGCTGTTGGTAATAAACACCTGGAAAGGAGAAAGCAAACATAATATGAAAAAAAACCCAATATGGATGGTCAAAAAAATACATATAGATATTAGTCAGCACTCCCACTCCACATTTTAAAGGGAGTTTTATCAGTCCAAACAGACAGTATAAAATGGTTTTGGATCTAGTCCCTATAAAAATGGCACTTATGGAAACTGAGGTTTAATCAAACATACTAATTAGGGAGCCCGATGCAGCTTTGGTGCAACCGAGAGGCCACAACATCTTTTATTATCACTTTTCCTCCACAGTGGCCTTTCGACTGTGTGCAGAAAACTACAACCATGTATTTACTGGAGCCACTTACATTTTGGTTTCCCCCCCACCCCCCCCCCCAATTATTATTATTATTATTACAGCGCCATTTATTCCATGGCGCTTTACATGTGGAAAGGGGTATACATAGTAGGGACAAGTAGAATAATCATAAACAAAACAAGGCGCAGTCTGGTACAGGAGGATAGAGGTCCCACAGTCTACAAGGGATGGGTAGAGATGGTCGTGCGGTGCTATATCAGACTGAGGATTACGGCAGGTTGTAGGCTTGTCGGAAATGGTGGGTCTTCAGGTTCCTTTTGAAGCTTGTCATGGTAGGCGAGAGTCTGATATGTTGTGGCAGAGCATTTTAGAGTATGGGGGAGGCACGGGAGAAATCTTGTATGCGATGGCCAGAAGAGGAGACGAGAGGAGTAGAGAAGGAAATCTTGTGAGGATCGGAGGTTACGTGCAGGTAAGTAACGGGACTCTAGGCCACAGATGTAAGGAGGAGACAGGTTGTGGATGGCTTTGTAGGTCATGGTTAGGGTTATGAACTGGAGTTGTTGGGCAATAGGAAGCCAGTGAAGGGATTGGCAGAGAGGAATAGCGAGGGGACAGGTGGATTAGTCGCGCAGCATAGTTTAGAGTAGATTGGAGGGGTGAAAGTGTTAGAAAGGAGGCCACAAAGCAGGAGGTTGCAATAGTTGAGGCGGGAGATAACGGCATGCACTAGGGTTTTTGCAGCTTCTTGAGAAAGGAACGAACGAAAACAGGAAATAGTTTTGAACTGGAGGTGGCACTAATGATCGCATCGTAAGCAATATGGCATATCACTTGTGTTTAGGAAAGCAAGAGAAGTAAAAATAATAACTAAATAATAAATGGGCGTACAAGAAAATCAGTAAGAAATACGGATTTAGAATTGCCATCACTAAAATATTGCAAATCACAATGGGGTTGAATGTAAGGCAAACATTCATGCCACTTACTTGGTTGGTAGGATACCGGTTCGAATGGAGGGCCTCCTCCCCTAGGGTCAGGATAAAAGATATCAGTCTGAGGGGGAGCATAGATTTGGGAGCCCCGGGGCACCATCTGTATCTGTTTAGACACCGGCAGAGGGGGGAGATCACTGGACACACGTTGAGGAGGAGGGTGAGAACTGACTGGTAAGGCAGGAATTGAGTTCTTGGGGACAGAGTCAAGCCTAAAAATAGTTAAAATAAAAGTTAAAAATTAAATTGTTGCCTAAAACAAAAGCAGGTTCTCCAAAATATACAGAAGGTATACGTACAACTCCGGGGGAGAGCCTGGGGCACTGTTACTTAGATGATCCAACTTCACAGGCTTCATGACAGACTCGTAGCCAGAGTCCGTACTCCGGGGAATCAGTTGGGTGACGGAGCTCCCTGACACAATGCCATTGGGAAGGGCACCTTGTTTCCCCATGGGCCCGTCATCTGGGTGTATTGCCCCAGTGGGTAACCCTACTTCGTTCAGTTGACCGAGTGAGGCACTCAATGGCCGCCTAGGAACTAAACGTTTGTTCATCTTTCTAAACCTAGAAAAGAAAAAAACAAAGTTGCAATTAGACAATTGTGAAAAACGATACTTGTAGGTATGTTTCTAGTATTTTAATGCAGTCACACAAGGCAGGATTCAGATTTCTCATAAAGCTTAAGGTGTAATTGCCAGGACAGGAGTTATTAGATAAATTACATAGAATGGTCCTTAGTAATACAAACAAACACACATTTTGGTCCAATTTTCTCAGTTGGTGAAGGTGTTGCCAAAAATCTAAAGCCTATCAGTCCTGTGTACATTCCCTTAATGGCTTGTCTCGTATTCCATCTTCAGGAGCGCACTGCTCCCCCGCCTCCGGCTTTCCATCTTCAGGAGCGCACTGCTCCCCCGCCTCCGGCTTTCCATCTTCAGGAGCGCACTGCTCCCCCGCCTCCGGCTTTCCATCTTCAGGAGCGCACTGCTCCCCCGCCTCCGGCTTTCCATCTTCAGGAGCGCACTGCTCCCCCGCCTCCGGCTTTCCATCTTCAGGAGCGCACTGCTCCCCCGCCTCCGGCTTTCCATC
The DNA here is from genome assembly GCF_048569485.1 of Anomaloglossus baeobatrachus. Lineage (NCBI taxonomy): Eukaryota > Metazoa > Chordata > Amphibia > Anura > Aromobatidae > Anomaloglossus > Anomaloglossus baeobatrachus. Next base: position 209,740,323 of record NC_134360.1, on the reverse strand, counting down.
TTCAGGAGCGCACTGCTCCCCCGCCTCCGGCTTTCCATCTTCAGGAGCGCACTGCTCCCCCGCCTCCGGCTTTCCATCTTCAGGAGCGCACTGCTCCCCCGCCTCCGGCTTTCCATCTTCAGGAGCGCACTGCTCCCCCACCTCCGGCTTTCCATCTTCAGGAGCGCACTGCTCCCCCACCTCCGGCTTTCCATCTTCAGGAGCGCACTGCTCCCCCGCCTCCGGCTTTCCATCTTCAGGAGCGCACTGCTCCCCCGCCTCCGGCTTTCCATCTTCAGGAGCGCACTGCTCCCCCGCCTCCGGCTTTCCATCTTCAGGAGCGCACTGCTCCCCCGCCTCCGGCTTTCCATCTTCAGGAGCGCACTGCCCCCCCCGCCTCCGGCTTTCCATCTTCAGGAGCGCACTGCTCCCCCGCCTCCGGCTTTCCATCTTCAGGAGCGCACTGCTCCCCTGCCTCCGGCTTTCCATCTTCAGGAGCGCACTGCTCCCCTGCCTCTGGCTTTCCATCCAGCGGGAGACAGCAGCACCGGAGGCTGGTGAGTATACTAGCTCATGCTCTGCGTGCTATCCTGATGTCACACGGATATAGCAAAAAAAATGCACACGTACATAACTTCACCATGGACCATGAAACAAGCGTTTGTTATGTGGACATGTGAGAGAGGATTTGTAGTAAAAGGATCACTTTCATTTTTAAAATATTTTAATCAATTTTAATCTTTGGAGGACCAAATGCCAACACCCCTACGGTTACTGTTTTACCCCTTCTTGGAAGAAAAGTATATTTTCTTAGTTATTTTTTTATTTTATTTACACAAAGAAAAAACAAAATTTTTAGACACCTGGTGAAAAAAAACACGGAAACAATCTGTCAGTAATCAGTAACGTCTTACTTTTCCAACTCTTCTTGAGAGTGAGCGAAGGTGCAGCTGGCCCCACGGGGGCATCCTCCCCGCTGCTTCATGTCCCTGCACATGTAAGTCTTGTACTTGCTGTGCTGCGGAGGCTGTGCCAAAAAGTACAGACAAGGTTATTACAGATGAACGCCGGAAATGCTTGCAAATCAAAGCCAATAAAGTCGCTGCACTAAGTGATAGAAAGCTTCTTCCTGCAGCCACAGCACAAAATTTTAGCCCTTGTTTTTGCATCCTGCAGAAAATGCCAGCCGTTATCAGGTTCTCACACGTCTACCACAATTAAAGGGCATATACTAGAACAGATCATCAGAAATGGCGCCATACAGTGCCCACAGCTCTACGGCACAGCGCTGAGATTTTTAATTTTTTTTTAAACAAGGTAGAAATCTGTCCTAAGGATTATAATGCATCAAAGAAAAAAACAGGGGTTCTTCCAATATGACAATGAGAAAAGTTAACGGTATTTATACAGGGTCAGGGTAAATCATTTTTTCTTTAAAGGGAACCAAACATCAGGATTTTCGTGTATAAGGTGCAGCCAGTGCAGTACTGGCACTATCAGGCACAGGCTGTACATACCATTAGTGGGCAGCTCGGATGTTTAGGTTGTGAAATCCAACTTTATAAAGTTTGAAAATTCGTGCACTTTTTGATTGATATGTGCACCTCGCTGCTAATGTCCAGGCGTGTTATGCACTTGCATCCCCCCCCCCACCGCCTGTTCCTCCCTCTCACTGGCCGTATGTAAATTTCTTTCTTCAGAAACATAGCGCCGGAGTTGACACCTGCGCATAGTGCTCATCTCCGGCGCCATGTTTCTGAAGCCCGCTGTACTTAGCATTTTGCAGGAGAGACCGGCACATGCGCTCTCGCTTCTTCAGATCCCGTTGTGACCACGCGTGGTCACAACAGGACTGCAGAACAGCTGATGGGAGGACGCGATTACCTGCAGCTAATCGCGTCCTCTCATCAGCTGTTCTGCAGTCCTGTTGTGACCACGCGCGGTCACAACAGGATCTGAAGAAGCGAGGGCGCAAAATACTAAGTACAGCTGGCTTCAGAAACATGGCGCCGGAGATAAGCGCTATGCGCAGGTGCCAACTCCGGCGCTATGTTTCTGAAGAGAGAAATTTACATACGACCAGTGAGAAAGAGGAACAGGCGGCGGGGGTGGGGGGGGGGGATGGGCAGAGATACAAGTACATAACACGCCCGGACATTAGGAGAGAGGGAGGAACAGGCGGGAGGGAGGGGCGGGGATAAACGTCCATAACACGCCCGGACATTAAGAGAGAGGTGCACACGTCAATCAAAAAGTGCACGAATTTTCAAAACTTTATAAAGTTATATTTCACAGCCTAAACACCCGAGCTGCCCCCTAATGGTATGTACACCATGTGCCTGATAGTGCCAGTACTGCATTGGCTGCACCTTATACATGAAAATCCTGATGTTTGGTTCCCTTTAAGTCTATGGCCACGTCCAAACCCCATTTTCCAGGTTACTCATCATGCTATAAAGCTGACCACTCTGTGACTTCCTTCTGAGTAACTCTGTCCACTGCCTGTTGTCAAGAGTAATCCTTGACGAGGACAAATTACATGAAGTGAGGGTTGGACGTTGTCATTCTGTTCCCGCCTGTCACACTGCATACAGGCATATCAAAGAGCAGATAAGCCATTGTACAATGGGAAAAGCAATGCATGCTGGGAAGAGAAAGAAGTTCCAGCTCTCATAATGCTGGCAGAATGATAAACCTGCAAATCAAAAATAGTGCACGGCAAGTTACAGAACATGAGAATCGGGACAGTTCCTGGAAACATTGAAAGCAATTAAAGCAATATTAACAAGTCAATTTTGAAGGCAGTTAAGAACATGCTTTAGTCTGGTTTTGGGAGAAATGACAGGCACCCTTTCATTCATTTTTTTTGCGTTCCAAGAGATTTCACCATCAGATGTGCACATAGTGTAACCATAAGTTTCACATACGACCATAGTAACCACATAGTTTCACCATCAGATGTGCACATAGTGTAACCATAAAATTCACATTAATACTGTCCTTTACACTGAGCACTGTGCATAAGTAATAGTATGGAAACGTGATGTAGTCATTTAGTATCATGGGCTGGAAAGAGCGACAGATTCCATCGGTATAGAGGCCATAGTCTTAGGGCAGGGTCACAGGAGCATATAAACTGGGTGAGTGCGATCAGATTTTTTTTTTTATCGGATAGCACTTGGACCAATGTTATTCAATGAGGCAGTGTTGATGTCAGATTTTTGACACTGACAAATCGGAGGCTACGTTTAAAACTATGGGTGTGTGGAAATCATTCGAGTGGAGACAGATTTCCGTGAACTCACACAATGGAGAAAAATTTTGTTCTCCATCCTCTCCTCATCCGAGAGAATCGGATCATACTATGCTGACGCTCTGGTCAAACTCCGCATAATCGTCCCGATTCTATGGTTTTGTGAAAAAGCCCTTAAGTGTAAAAGTATAGTCCGGCTATTGCATCGGGCTAGTAAAGACTCCTCCTGGCTAGAGATGACACGATCAATTTGTGGGACTCCGGTCCAACGTCCAGGTCAGACTAGAGGCCTGCAAATCTCTTACCTTCTGGTATCCCCGACGTGGCATTTCATTTTTGAGGGCTGGGGCAACATCTGTGCATCACATCTCTCAGATGACGTCACTTCAGCCCTGGCCAATCAAAAGCCGCCCCGGGAATGGCGGAAGGGAGAGGTTTGCGGGTCTCCAGTCTGGCCACCTATGACCTGAACACTGGCCACTGTCCCACAAACAGATCCACTCATCTCTACATCCAGCCCACTATACTAAATTCAGTTGGGAGATTGTCACATTTATACTGAATACGATTTGGGCACAAAGGCTAAGGCTGGACTGACACATCTGGGTATCGCGGCCTATACTCGGACCGGCCACAAGCGGCCCTGACACAAGCGGCCCTGACACAACCATCACATCCTCAGATACCTATGAGGCTGTAGAGTTTGGATCCAAACACCCCCATCCCAGTCTGTGAATCAACGACTGTGACACAAAGATGTGTAAATGTGACCTAAACCTCATTCACATTGACTGAGCTATACTTTAGTTGCAGATTGTCAGTGAGCAGATTTTGCTCCATTTATCCCCATCTAATCTGCGGTGTGTAAACTTGGAACATTCATAGTGGTGGATTCATTTCAGATTCGACAGCATCCAGTGAATATACAAGTGTATTATGCAGCTAATTGCAAGGCAAATGGTTAAATCTGTGGTGGGTCTGAACACACCCGAGCAGCCCCACCGTGTTTTAGGAATTCAGATAAGCTGTTGATTGTTAGCAGCAGAACTACGATTGCAGCTCTGGACCATAAATTACAGTCTCTAATTCAATCATTAGAAAACTCATGCCAAGTAAGAGGCCACTTGCAAGTCAAGATTTCCCATCGTATACTAAATGCTGGCTGTGATAAATACCACTGAATAGTGATACAATGCAAATAGACTCATGTTAAAGGGGATGTCCACTCCTGGATAACCCCTTCTTAATTAGCCCACATAAAAATAAACAGTGAATGCTGCAGACAATCAGCAATGAGGAACATAACATTGTGGTGTGTGAATCACAGCGCTGACACTGCAGTAACGGCACAAGTCTGGAAGCAAAATGTATATATTTATTTTATGTGGGGTACTTAAAAGGGAACCTGTCAGGTGTAATATGCACCCAGAGCCACAACCAGTTCTGGATGTATATTGTTAATCCCTGCCTAACTGTCCTTGTATCTAGTAGCATAGAGATTTTTTTTTTTTTTTTAAAAAAAAGTATTTTAAGATCTTTATGATATGCTAATGAGTGCAGGGACTAGTCACAAGGGCGTTAGTTCCTGCGCTCATTCCCCCCCTTTTTGCATGGTAGCACGCCCACAGGGCCGTGGTTACATGCCACTCAATGCAAGGTCATCTGCGGTGATACACGTACCTGTGTCAGTCGTCACCGCTGATCAGACTTTCCGACACTTCTGGTCATGCGCACTAGACATCTCTAAAGCCGTGACGCTGACACCCGGCTTCATAGTGCGCATGACCAGAAGTGCCGGGACTTCTAATCAGTGGTCACAGGTGTGAGCGTCATCGCTAGTGATGCTGCATTGACTAGCATGTTAGTACACCCCTGTGGGCATGCTAAGAGGGGGGAATGAGCGCATTAACTAACACCCTTGCGACTAGTCCCTGCACTCATTAGCATATGATAAAAGATCTTTAGAAACACTTTTTAAAGATCTCTTCATCTATGGCTACTAAATACCGGGACTGTTCCTTCTGAAGGGAACCTGTCACTAGATTTGTCCCTTATAAGCTGTAGCCAGCACCAGTGAGCCCTTATATACAACATTCTAGAATTCACTATATAAATGCCTAAGCAGATCTGTATAACAAAAACATACTCACCTGCGGGGCAGTCCGGTGCGATGGAAGTCGCTTGTCTTGGTTCAATGCCTCCTCTCTTCCTTCCATCACAGTCCTCCTTCCCAGCTCTGTGTGCATGACCCGTCGTATGTCATTCACACAGAGTCCTCCATTGCTTTCCTGTGCACGAGCACTTTGCTGCTTCTTTCACTGCGCACTACGGTACTTTACTCTGTCCTCAGCAGGGCAGATCAATGTGTGCATGCGCAGGAGTGCAATGGAGGTCTCTGTGTAGATGACGTAGGATGCGTCATCCACATGGAGCAGGGAAGGAGGATGGCGATGGCAGGAAGAGAGGAGGCGCTGGGCTGAGAGCAGCAACACCCAATGGGCCAGAGCGCCCCGCAAGTATAATAACTGGTCTTTTTTATGTTATATAGGGCAGCCTGAGCTCTTACAATACAGTGTTCTAGAATGCTGTATATAAGGGCCCACTGGTGGTGGCCGCAGCTTATAAGGAACAAATCTGGTGACCGGGTCCCTTTAAGTACACCTGTTAGGTACAATATGCACCCAGAAACACAGGGGCGTACTAACATGCTAATGAGCAGACTGGCAAAGGGAATTAACACCCAGGGGACTAGTCCCCTCGCTCATTAGCATACGGTAAACGATCTTTAGAAATAATTTTTCTAAAGATCCCTTTATCTATGCTAGTGTATACAGGGACAGATAGGCAAGGAATAGCAATATGCACCCAGGACTGCTCGTGGTTCTGGCTGCATATTACACCTGACAGGTGCAACAGTGCATGTTTTCAGGATTTCCTTAGTATTGCACAGGTGATAATTAAATCCCCTGCACAGGAGAAGATTCCAAGCCAGAGGACAAACCTTTAAAAAAACAAAAGCAAAAGTCTAAGGGTTATACAGTTATACTATTTAATGCAGACTTGAAAGATATCACAAGGGGCCAATTACTCGACAGCAGTTTGGCTATGTTGACCAGTATAGCTTTGCACTAGCATACACTGAGAATTACCTATAAGTCGGCCTTCTGCTAACACCCTCAAC